>NW_028279468.1:0-96797 GCF_059751315.1 Micrasema longulum | reverse complement strand
TATGGAACCAAAGTCCTGTATTGAGTTTGTTCACATCTCCGAAACGGCGAGTCGTAGATGCCTGAAATTTGGACACGCCATTTTAAATGCAATTTCAAGGTTAACGTTGCTATTTTCGAGTAAAATTTGAATCGACCTCTACTTGGTAGAGACTCAAACTTTATATGGATGTCTAGTGCGGCCCCGACATATTGCCCGTAATCAACTGTCATTATCAACAGTAAACATACTTTAATTCACAAATTTATCCCCTAAATTGAAAAAAACATCGTTTATGAAGCAAATATGTTGATATAAGAAAAGTTTTTAAGCAACATAATACACGTGTCGGGAGAACAAATGCCAAAAATTAATGTTAATCATGGGAAAATATTCAAAATCAATTACCTGTAAAAACTCCTTTAACACCTTTGACGCTCCTACTGCTGCAACCAAGCATACTGAAATTCACCATAGTCAATTTTTATTTATTATAACGTAAATATCCAAGTTATCTACAAACAAAGGCAAGCACAGCGACAAAAGCATCCGATGGAACCGTTATGCGTATGTTGTCAAAAAAAAAAAAAAATGGCCGCCAACTTGTTGCTAACCAACGTCGCTTGCGTTCAATTATAGCGTCCATATAAAATAAACGATAATTATACAAACTTACATAGAAACGAATTAATAACGCGATGGATAAATTATCGCAGTTGATAAGCTAAAAAGAAAAACAGTTGTATCATTGAGTTTGTTTTACATGCAGAAACATATGACTCATTTATTTTTTTTACAAAAAGAAAACACGCTTAGATTCTGCTGTTATAAATATACCAATATATATGACTCAAAATTATTTAGAAAGAAAAACAAGAAAATAAAAACTAATAGAGCTTGTCCAGAAACGGCGAATTCGCTGCGAATCTCGTGCGTAATACGCGCGACCGTTGCGTCCAGAAGGAGCGCGAGCGTACCAACGCGCGAGCATCTGCGGAGGAACTAAGTCGGTAGAAAACATGGAGTTGAACGGAGCGCACTCGATATGTGCACTCGCTCTGGAGTTCGTGCGTCAACTGGACCTGGACTCAACAAGGCGTCTCTAGTATCTCGCTCGAAGTGCACGCGATTTACGCGCATATTTCTTAAATTAATTAACAGATCAGCTAGAATTATTTCTCACTTTTTTCAACCCCAAAAATGTTACGCACATCATTTTTTAAAAAAATCTAATATTTGGATCATTTAGTGTATGTTGTTCTCACAACTTCAATTGAATTATTTTTACAGAGAAAATTTCATAGTCGTCCAAAATCACCACACTTGTAGTGGCGACTCCGGACACTTTTCGAAAACTAGCAAATAAATAAATAATATAAATATATTTATATATATGATAGTGGTAATGTGCTTCATGTGTACTTAAAAGATTGACTTGTTTAATCAATTTTTTAAATTATTTTGTCGACCCAAATCTTCATAAACTTTAAAAATATACGTCTGGAGCCACCTCGTTCCCCGGTAGTTACAATATAATATAGAAAATAAAGTTAGCGAGCTGAGGTTAAAATGTTATTCCACAAAGTGGATGCCTAAACAACAAATAATATGAGATTTACGATAAGTTGAAAAAACCTTTTGAAATTTTTTTGATTTATTCTACACTTGTACAAAAACTAAAGAATTGTACAACACGATTCGAGAAAGGTTGGTTCAATTTGCTTTTCGTATTTGCAGTTCATTTTTCCATATTTACATTTGGCTTAAAATACTAACACGAATTCGGTAATCCGTCCCTCATACCAGTTATAACGTAAAAGTCAACATAGAATTTCTCCCTACAGAGCGAAAAACGAGCCTTGTTTGTACGAGTACCTACAAAACACATTATGAAACGCTTAAAATAAAAGTGTTCCAATTCCACTAACTGAATTTCAGAAATTTAAGATTAAATATTACCTCAAGATATTTTTTTTTCATAATGTACATGTACATAATACGACAAGTTATGAAAATGTGTATGTACGAACAAAGACATGATTAATTTATTTATTTATTTATGCACGGCATTTCTGCCATTTACACACCATGTCGTTGAAAGAATGCTTAAAAATAATAATACAATATGAGGTATTCAATTCATATATAAATAAATATGGAGAAAACTTACATGTTCTATACTTAGCGAATTTATACTAAATAATCACCAATAAACTAACTAATTATATCAAACAAAACTATCGTAACCCGAATCTATATTTGTATAATTTGTATAATTTGTATTTTTATGTGTTTTTTTTTAATGTCTTTGGAATTTTATTCTTTATTATTTATACTTTGTTTTTCTTGTTTTTTATTATATTGCATTACATGTCATTAGAATTTAAATTTATTATGATTTTTTGTTTTGTTAATTATTATGGCTTGACGCGGGCTCAGCCTAAAAAGCCTTAATTAGTACATTCATATTTTGGAACATCCTGGAAGTGTGAGAAATGTGGCCGACTATGCTGGTCCCGTATAGGACTATACAGTTACCGAAAAAGCTATTTTTTCCAGTCTTCAAATTAAGTAAACATCACCATAGACTTTCGAAGACAAACGGTTGCCATACAGATGTACAAAAATATAAAACCAACACGACATGCATTTTAATAAGCACATGCACTGATTAGAAAAAACATGAACTGATTAAATTATGAAACTATTCGATGTTGTTTTAGAAATAGTTGGAAAAGGGGTAGAGGGGATGGAGGGAGGGGCGAGTTTAATAGGTTTAGGTGGTGGAACATCGTATCAAGGACTATATTAACTTCAAAATACCTAATCGAGTCACTAGAAGTACGGAGTTGTTTGCAACTACGAGTACATACGTAGCTACTAACTATGCACGACACTCTCCGATTCCGCGTTTACATTCCTTAGCCAACAAATTTACTCGTGAAATAGACATTTTTAATACGACAATTTACAATTTTAAAACGTTCTTAAATGCACTGTTTGAAACAAATTATTAACGTCGTAATAAAACTTTCTTTTATTACAATTCTTTCTCGGTTTTTGATGTGTATTATTATTATCTTATCTCTTTCTGATATTAATTTATCAAATATTTTTGTGTACCGTATATTATATAATTTTCACATATATACTTACTGTTAACTAATTTTCATTATTTGTTTTTAACAATAATTTGTTGATACCACTTTTTTATACTTATAAGTATATGAAAATGTATTTATTTTTTTCTTTGAATTCTTTACAAGTTATTTACAATTTGCTTTTTAATTCAATTACTTTTATTATATCCATTTTTTTTTTCTTTTTTACTATGTAAAGTTTCACTTTTTATTTTGCATGGCAGTATGCTTCCTTTTGTTTCTAAATGTATACATTGCATTGTTTATCTTTTTAATTTTTAAGCACTACGTTTGTACTTACCTGTATATTTTTCGTAAATGCCCTTTGGGCGTATTGTAAAATTAAATGAATAAATAAATATATTGAAAGATTGTTCGATTATTGATCAAAAGAATATTATTTTTTAAAGCTTCCCTAATGTAATTTCCATATTATTTACTTTTAACCCTTTATTATTTGTCATGAAGTCATGATTTAAAATGATTAGATAATTTGCGAATTCAGAGAAATTATTATTGTAAAGACACCTCATATGTTCTTTAACACGAATTTCAAGATTTCTTAAAGTTCTTCAAATGTTAACTGACAAACAAGAATTGCATATTAATTAGTAAATACCTGAAATATTTAATTAACTATTTTTTTATTTATTATTAAGCAATAATTTACCAATATTGTTATTTTTATAAAAAGCAAGTTTGATGTTATTTGGTAAAAATTTGGATACATTTGTGGATATAGTATTTAAATAAATAATTCTACTACATTTATTATCATTATTAGTATTATTATAATTATTGTTGACAGGATAGAAAAAGAAATTTATAGAAAGGAAAATTTATTAAACGATGCGACATTGAATGAAATGCGGAATGTTTTTGGGAAGTAGGGTGGTTGAACGAGTTACCAATGACGATATCCGTGTAAGTTGGTTTTCAGAAAATGTTAAATTTGATTAGATTATTGATTTGACACAAAGTTAATGCTTTAACAGTTAATAATAAAAACATAGTGGTTTTTCATTTTAATTTACTGGTTGAAATCGACTTTAATTGTACCAACTGATATGTTTCTTATTTTATAACGTTACGAAATTTTACATTGTATTCTATAACATGTACTCTTCATCAAATTCCTTGAGCTTTATTGTAACTATATCATACCCGGCCGAATTACTCGATTAAATAAACTCTTCTATATAAATGTATGTACAACAAACTACAGTGCACACTCGCTTATAACGAGAATTCATGTATTTGAAAAAGAATACGCAAACGATAGAGATATATTTAATTTAACTTTTTTGAATTTTAAAAAGCAGTGTGTCAATTTATTATCTCCAAATTTCAATACTAAAATAATACTTCGTTATTTTTAATTATATACCTTTAAATAACTTACCTATATCTGTTTTATAATTTTTTTTTCTTTTAACTTCTTCTGATTTTAAGATTTTTTTTATAACCGATGGGAAAAAAATAACTTCTGTTCTACTGGAATAAATTTATGCATGTGTAAGATTATTTTTATATATTGTTTATTTTTTTTATTCTTATTTATTTATTTATTAATTTTCAGTTCACAATAAGTAAAAGAGATCACAATATAAATACAATTTATAAAATAAAAAAATTATAACACTTAACATCTTTTAACAATTATATGTAAACACCATTAGTCACAAAAGAAAAATTAAAAATTGTAAATAGACTAAAATTTAGATTTCATTATGTGTTATTAAATCAGATTATTAGAATGAATAAAAGATTAATTGAAATAAAATTTAATTTAAGATAGATGCAATTTATACAATCGAATATAATTTTACTAAATTATTAGTAAAGTCTCGTAGTAGTAATAAGTTTATTTAAATGCATATCAATATATTATAGTAATAATAATAGTCACAATAAAATAACATAAATAAAAAACAATGCGTACTCTTATTATCCGTTTTATTATTGTTGTACATGTTAGTTAGGGTGAGTATATATATTTAGGGTGTGTGAGGGTGTGTGTATATGTGTATGGGTGTGTGAGTATTGTGTGCATGCTTATTACTCCATTTCAATTTTTTGTTACTTTTATGTAAAATAAATGTCTGTTTTTTAAATATAAATGTATGTAAAACATGTAAAAGCCTACTAGGCGTTAATATAAATAAATAAAAACGAGTAATTTTATTTCTGAAAAATAAACCAATTATGTTAAAAGAATATGGAGTTGGACTATTTTTATTCTGAGGCTCATATTATCACGGATTTTCGAAAATGGGAGAATTTTAAAGAGCAGTCATGTTTTATAACAGGATTTTTCCTCTTTATCCTTGTTAAAATAGGGATCAAACTGTATGGATAAGCAATTTACCCCAATATGTAGACACAGTCGTGTTTCATATTACAAATCGATCGTAAATTATCAAAATGACATGACAATATTGGCTAAATCTTTCATAAATAAAGGGTTCCGTTGAATTTTAGAAATCTGATATACTTTTTGCGTCATCGTTTATAATGGACAATATTATATTTCGAGCATCGATCTCCAAACATCGTAACCGATAAAAACAGTATTTCACTGGAGAATTCTTTTGTTATTTTTTTACCTAGTTATCTATTTTCGCGTCAGCCTGCCATGCAAGAGTTCTCGGGTTCGATTCCCGACATGGTTGATATGAACTATTTATCTAAAAGGGTATTTTCACACTAGAATATTTTCATAGTCCCTGGACTGGTACCCTGAAGCGTAAGACTGATCACTTAACCTTCATGTAACAGAATTTATCGAGACATGCTGCGATTGGTGTACCAATGCAGTGCCCTATGCACCATTAGGTGCGGAAAGGGAATGATGATGATGATAGATTTTTAAAAAACTCTTAGGTTATTTATTTTTTCAATAATGTTATGAGTATGTCCAAATGTTTGCAAACTGACTGGGTTTCCTCACGAGGGAGTTATTTAGATTCAAATTTGTTTAGAGTTAAAAAATTTAGAGAATAAAAAATTCTCAAAAATGTTCTCAAAAGTTGCAAAAATGTAGCTTTACATAACTCCCTAGGGAGGAAATCCAGCCTATCTGCAAACATTTGGACATACTCAGAACATTGTTAAATTAACTAACTAGTATAAAAAGAAGTATAAAAAATTGGATAATTGTTTTCAGGCGTTGCCTAGTAGGTGAATTGGTTAAGCCGGATGAATCTCACCCACATGATAAACGTTTCAGCTTCTTTACTTTACAAAAGTCAGCAGATGGAAGACTTGAGGAAATTTTAATGTTTGAACATGGAAAGAATGGTAAATTATACACAGCATGTAAAGTGACTACTTAAACCAGCAAAGGCAGGTCATAAGCCCTGTAAATTCCTAGACATTCTCAAAAATATTTTCCCTCTCTGTTAAAACAAATTTGATCTGAATAACACCATAGAAAGTGAAATTCAACCAGTCAACAAACATTTGGTCTTACTCAAAGCACTGCTGAGAAATATTTGGGAGTTTTTTGTACTTTTTTTATTTCAAAAATATTTAAATTACAAAACATATATAGTTGGTACATCAAGTCCCACTGAATGCATTAATGGAATTCGTCAGTAGGTGTTTAAGTAAAATTTCTTATTACATAACAATAAATAAATCATATTACTATGAAAAATATATATTTGCATGTGTTTAAAATGTATCAAAATTGTGTACGAAATAGGAAGTGATAAAAATGAAAATCGAGTAGTCCAAAAAAAAATTAAGTTAAACAAAAACTTTTTTTTTGAGACAGTAAAATTAATTGATTAAAATTAAGATTGATTGATTAATTAAATTTCATTAAAAATTAAGTTGCAAAGATCACGTCGATAGAAAGTTATTTACGACATATTTTTTCACAGTCAACCATTTAATCAACTGCGCTACGGCGCCTGTCTATTTCACTTATTGAATCGATTATACCTTATGGAGTCCGTTTTCGGAGTATCACCTTTGTCTCATCTGGGTAAAATGTATGATTTTCAAATGAGTTTTTTTAAGGGGGATTGTACCGAATAGCATCTGTGAGGCTAAACATATAGGCTAAAAAGTATATTTGAAATTCAGTAATGTCCTGCTGGTAAAACAACTTTGTGAATTCAAATTAATTGCAGGTCACTATGTTGATCAGGAATATAAAAAAGAGTTTCCCTTAAAGTTTATGAATGTATTATTGATTAAAAATGTTAAAATACCATAATTCCTTTTCCGCACCTAATGGTGCATAGGGCACTGCATTGGAGAGTATATTTTTTTTTATGTTCCTAATGACTGCCTTAGACATAGACAGCTTAAACTGTTTTATCTTCCTGCTTGCAGAACCAACCTGCCGTTGGTAATGCCATTAGGAAGAGCAATGTCTTCACTCAACCGTATCTCTTCGGATATCGACATCTTTCATATTAGTGAAAAAAAGTTCAGAGAGGATAGCATTCTTTTTCTATAATTGCTGGGTACTTTTATTTCACCATCATTTAAATATAGGATATTTGTATTAAAAAAATTTTTCGTGTTATCTATGCATTGAAATATTTTTTTATGTACATAAACGTTTATAAAATAAATCAATTGAAATTGAAAACCAATCGCAGTGTAACTTGATCGTTTTTTTTACATAAATGTATGTGATGCATTACATCATGAAAGGAGCCTCATCCTCGGAGAACCACTGGTTAAACCTGAGGATGTTAAAAAGCTCGCCCCCTACCCAATAGCCCGATAATTTACGGATCTGGGCTTGGAGGGGGAGATTGACCAAAATGTAAACTCTCGCGTTCCACGCAGTAGCCAAGCTTTTTATGGACCTGGGCTTGGAGAGCGAGAACTATTCACGGGGACACGGGGAGATTTAGTAATAGATAGGTCGCAGTGACGTCAGGAGCTAGCATAGCACTGACCCCCACCTCTAAGAATAAAAGTCAGAATAATACGTGAAGGTAATAATGATAAGTTGGAACGATTGCATGTTTGTATACGTTATATCTTTGATCTTCACATATTTGACCACATAACCGAATATCGCACGCAACTACAATGCCTCAGGCATAGAAGTAACATTCACATTCTATCACTTCTTCACAATAGTTAAAATAATGTCACTTCGCCTGTTTATCTGAGAGAACTCTTCCAACCTCTATCACAACACGGGATACTCTTCGTTCTAGTAACGAGAGAACCCTTTTAATACCCTTTCATTTCTCTTATTTTCTTGCCTCTTCTTTCACAGTAGTAGCTGTTTGATTGTGGAATAACCTACCCACTAATGTTAGAGACGCCTCTTTCTTATTTACATTTAAGTCAAGACTGAAATGTCACTATCTAAATATTTAAGTTGTTTCTTTATCCTTCTTTTTTCTCTCCTATCCTCTTTCCTTTCTTCATATTGCAGTGTTAATTTTTATATTTTTCATTCGTTTAATCGTTGTTTTTAATTTTGTAAAAAATCGTTAGATTCAATATCTAAATGTACTTGTAATTTTCTCAAACTAAACGGTTTGGGTAGGTAGAAAAAAATTGCCTTAAGACAATATGCCTGTCCTTATATGTATATAAAGTGTAAAATAAATAGATTTACTATTACGCTTCAGGTACCAGCCTAGGGACTATGAAATATTCTTGTGTAAAACACATTTTCAAATTAATATTTCGTGTCAACCATGTCGGGAATCGAACCTGAAAATTCTAGCATGGTAGGAAAACACCACGACCACTATACTGGGAAGCCGATAATATTATAATATGTATCCAATTATATTTTTCCTCCATTATAATATTCCTTTGAGTTATTTCGCCTAGAATGAAAGTCTGAAAACGAGTGTCTTTGAAAGATTCTGATTTTCATAAATTGCATTATCATAATATCTGTTCCCTTAAGGATAAACCACGGAGTCACATTCAACGAAATGTTTAGTAAACAAGATTTTGTGATTCTGCAATTTCCGAAATATCATATAGTTTGAACTAAATGAGATAATTTCGTATAATATTTAAGGCATTAACTTTGTGTTCAAACATTTTACTAAATGTTATTTGATGGTTGTATATAACCACTTACCGACTTTTCTTTGTCTACCGGTTTCGAGACGTACCCGTCTCTTTCTCAGGACACCAAAAAAACCGATATGCAAAACCCACTATACACCACAAATATAAAACCAACCCGACATGCAATTTCATAAGCACATGCGCGGCTTAGAACAAACATGCACTGATTAAATCATTAAAATATTTGACCTACTTCTGAGCTCAATAAAATTAAATGTCCCAACTAGAAACCTCAGACAAAACTTACATTCTCATACCCATAACCATAGAACTAACTATGGTTTTCATTCCCCTATTCCCAGAATTCTTTGGTCTGCCAACAAACATACCAGTCTTGATTTGGTTGATAGAAAGTTGTCTTCTTTCAAACGATCACTAAATCAAATTCAATTATAAACACCTCCCTCCTGCTTCCACTCCCACCAAGTCTATTATATACCAATGTGTCTTTCTACTTTCCTTTATAATAACTTTTTTGTATAAATATGTGCATAAAAATGCCCATTGGGCGTATATATAAATAAATAAATAAATTTTGTTTGAAAAATAGTTCAAAAAATGTGGAGGAGATGGTGGGAGGGGGTGAGCTTAATATGTTTAGGATGACCATTACAGTGGAACATCGTATAACGGACTATATTGAAAGGTTGTTTGATTATTGATCAAAGGAACATTATTTTTTAAAGCTTTCTGAAAGTTAAATATTTCCACATTTTTTACTTTTTTCACTTTATTATTTGTTTGTAAGATTTAAACTCCTGTATTGTCATGATTTAAATAGATTAGGTGACTTGCAAATTCCAGATAATTTCAACCTATGGAGAATTTTCAATGTATTGTAAAGTAAATAAAAAGTAAAATTTTAGTTTATTTTGCTTATTATGTTAATGATAATTAGGTTAATTAGATTAATTACGTTTTTTATTATTATTATGTTAACTTTGTTAAATAACTAATTTAAGGCATATTTCACTTTTTGTAAAATGTTTCCCTCGGCACGGGACATCCCAGTGAGGGAACATTATTATGTATAAAAAAACGATTACAAACATTGTAAAAGTATAAATAAAATTTAAAAAAAATAATTATCATATCAATAATAATAGTAGGTATTAAAAAAGCATATTTGGGACTGTTGATGTATTTTGCTAAAACAAAGTGGACCTCAGATTATTTTCATAAAGAAAGCAAACTTCAGTATATTATTTACGTGTAAAATAACTAATTGCTATAATTTCTGCATTTTTAACTTCAAAACGGCAAAATCTGGACTCTTGTGTTTTATCTTCTAAGGTAAAGATATTATGCTGATTTTGGCGTGCTCTGGGACATAAAATTCATATCACTATTGCTTTATGGATTTCATAAAATATGTATGACCGTAGAGAGAAAATATATGCAGTTCATTAAATATTCAGGGATTTGCGTCTCTGTGAAATTTGATTCGAATATGGAGTTTTATTTTAGTAAGTTCATATTTTGTGGTCACAGCTAGTGCAATAGAGAATCGCCATTTGTCATTACATTATCGTTTGTCGGCAAATGGATTTTTCATTCCGTCGTATGCATAGTAACCCCGGGGCTAAATGAAAATGAAGAAAAAAGTATTTTTTTAAATTTAGAAAACAAATCAAAATACAATAATACAACTGAATACAATTTTTACATAATTTAAATACATATATTTACATTAACGTTTCCCATTACGTAAAAGAAATAAACAAATCTTGTGTACATAATGGATAGTGACGTCTTACAATATTCTGTTTATTTTATTTTTAATTATTAATATAACATATATAAATTACAAAAACCTCTCATAAACAGTGTTTATAATCAGTTCTACACAAAGAAGAATTATAAATGTAACTATTCACCTCCTTCTTAAATATATTGTATTCCCGACTTTAATTTTTATTATCTTTGTTCATTTCATTGAAGAAAAATATAACTCTGTAAGTATAATGATGTTGTGCTGTAGTTGTTTTTCATTTGGGAATTAAGATATTTCCACCTGTTCTAGGTCGCTTACTTATGTTTTGTGACCTAGAAACACTACTATTTATTTTGTCTTTATGTATTTAAAGCAAACAATTCTTTTTAAATAGCAATTTTAAAAGCAAAACCTTTTTTTTTTTTTAATTGAATAGTAGGAAAAGTAGACGATTTTTTCAAAATATCTTTTATTGTTATTTTTTGTATTTTTTGACCGGTAAAATATTTGTTTTAAAATCATCCGTATATTCGGTCCGATTATTCCGTACTGCAAAATGCATTGTGCTAATCCAAAGTAAATTGATTTTAATTTTTCGATGATGTCAAGATTATTTTACTAAATGCTTTTATGTATTATTATTATGGATAACTTATATGGCGCCATTTACGTAACAAAATACCTCAAGGGCACTTTACATAGTGATTCTATAGACAAATAAATTTAATTGAAGCTTTTAAGTTCGTAATTTAATTAAAATAATGATTACGCACCTATCGTATTTGGACTAAACACAATAATTGATATCAAACTTTTGATTGTGTTCATTTAATCTATTGAGCAAGAACTCAAATCTAGCAATTGCAAAGCATTGCCGGGTTCAGCTCGTAGCTCATAAAATTTTCCATTTATTAAACACAAAAAGTTAGGAGCGTGAATGTTTTTTTTATCCATCACCAGGGTTGCATTCGCCGAGAATGCGGATACAAAAAAATGAATGGATGTTATTTTTTGTTTGCAAAAGAAGTTTGTTTTAGAATGTTTACAAACAACATTCGTTTTTTATGGATCGCAATCAGATTATTTCATTAAATTCCTTATATTTTCTTCCCATTTATTGCTTTTTATTGGATTTTTGGTTATACTAAAATAATATCAACCGATATTCTACACATTTTTGAAATCGTATTCCTGACTCAAGTGCATCCCTGAGCAGAGTTTGACATTTGCTAAAAGAATTCGTTATTTAAAAACAAATGACTATGTTATGTTTTGAAATTCAAACAAGTACTTGGGTACCTACTCAAATTCAATATTTGAATATCTACATATTACTTTTAGATTTGGAATTCAATCATAAACAAGTACCTACCTACCTACTTACCAATAAAAAGTTACAACATCTTTTTTACGTTTATCCGAACGGTTTTTACTTAAGTTTTTATAGTAATTTTTGGAAGCATACTTAATTATGTTTAATCGTAAGAGGAAACGCTGTCTGACGTTTCTTAATACAAACGTATTCACGTATTTTCTCTCTGAATTATGGCACTAGAGAAATGTTTTTTTACAATAACAACAACAACAACTAACTATCACGCCGCTTTCTTGTAAGGGTAAGCAGAGAGAAAAAAACGCCACATCAATCTATCTTTGCATTCAGATCTCGCTTATTCTACATTCATAGATCTTTTCATGCACGCGCGCCGATTATTCCATCTTTTGCAATATCCATCAACAAGCATTTGTTGGATTTGGTCATGCCATGTCTTTCTCGGTCTTCCTCTATTTCCGCATCAATGAAAATTCGCACTGCAAATATTTTTAGCCGTTCTTTCGTTGTCCATTCGCTCTACGTGTCCAAACCAGCGCAGAGCTCTTTTTTATACATTATAGATATTTACAATTGGCGTGTCCCTATATTGTTTCGTTTTTAAATAAATAGTTTATTTTGAGAACGAGAACTATTCAAACCCGTAAAAAAACACAGTTTTATCTGCTGTCTTCGGGCGCACGGCGCACGGTATACAAATATAACTATTTTTGAAAAACGCAATACATACCGATACAGAACATTTTATTTTGATATTCTGTCTAAAAAAATAATAAAATCTGTTCAGTTTTTAGGTGCGGAAAACGGTAAAGCGGAACGTTGATTTTGTCTATTCTAACAAAAAGTCTGACATGCAGTTGTCTTTTTCGCACAGTATCGGGAGGCAACTGCAAGACAGTGACAGGTAAACAATGTTCAAACACCTATTTATTGATATTCTCTGTCCTCACAATTTATCTTAACCAAAAGACTAACATAATAATGTATACGTACATATCTAATTGAGACTAAATACAATAAGTGATATCAGGCTTTCGATTGTCTTCATTTAATCTATTTACCCAGAACTTAAATCTGGCAATAGCAAAGCATTGCCGGGTTAAGCTCGTATTCTATAAATGCACGAATCTTTAGCTGCATTTACATCGGTGCAGTAAAATAATTTGATGTGACGGGTACGTTTAAGAGCTACACGGAAATTAATTAAACTTAGTAAATTGGAGCAGTCAGTAATACCATTTTAAAAGCTTAAATAGAAACATTAAGTCAGCAATCTGTCGTCTATTATCCAAAGAGTTTATTTTAAAATCGACTCTTGCTTCATTATAATTATTGAATTGGTAATTATTTCTGTATGATCGACATTTAATTTATTTATTTGAGACTTCTTCTATTTTATATTTGTGATTTTCATAGTATGGGTTTTTTTCCATATATTATTACAACAGAGATGAAGAATATTTTAGAGAAGGTAATATAGGAATCTAGGCATCTACAGGGCTTACGACCTGTCATTGGCTGATTTAAGTGGCCACTTTACACACTGTGTAACATTCACCATTCTGCCCATATTTGAACATATGTATTCCCTCAGTTCTTTGATCTGTTGATGTTTGTGAAGTTAAATAGCTGAAACCTTTATTTATGCGGGTGAGATTCATCAAATTAAATTATTTTACTTACATACTAGGCAACGCCTGAATTTTTTTTTTATTTTATTTACTCTAAATATTGTTGATTTTGTAAAATATTTTACCACAAAATAAATAAATATTAAAATTAAGAACTCTTTTATATTTTTTATTTGGGAGTTACAGTTTCATTGACCTTGTTTATAATGTAGGAGGTTTATATTTCACTAATGGATTTCCTGGGTATCTATATATAAAAAGTGTTGGAAAAGGGACGGAATTTCGGCTGTGCACCTTTATGGAAACTTTTCCACATTTGCTAAATGAAGAGAAAACCACAGAAATCTCATTCAAGATATGCCGGACTATTCAAAGACATCAGCAGCCCTTCCGTTTCATTTGAAGAGATCACGCCATTTTGTGTCCTGTAATCATTTATAGTCCTTATTACATGTACTATTCTAATCATGAAAGAAACCACCTCTTGTGATAAGTGATTGTGACTTATTCTGGAGCAGATGTGCTTAAGATCCTCGGAAACGCTTCTGCATTGTGCCTCCAGCTTATGTCTTTCGACATTTAAAAAGGGGCAACGTATCAACAAGGTGTTTTAATTATTTTTTTATTTTATTTTTTTATTTTATTATTTTTTTTAAGCCCATAAGGCTTTTTAAATACATGAAAGTTATACAAAATATAAGTATATAAACAACATTAAATTTAAAAAATACAATATAAAGCAACAAAAGATAGAACAGTGTTTAGAAGTAAAGTTGGTAAAAAAAAAAGAAGATGAGTATATAAACAACATAGATTTTTTTTTTAAAAACACAATATAAAGAAATAAAATATAGGAACAGTGTTAAGAAGTATAGTTGGTATAAAATAAAAAGATGAGTGTATTAACAACATAATTTTTTTTTAAATACAATATAAAGCAATAAAATATAGAACTGTGTTTAAAAAGTTAAGTTGGTTTTAAAAAAAAAATTTTAAAAAAGAATAAAATTATAACAATATATATATATATATATATATATTTAATAAGCTAAAGTAATACAGTTAAAGGTTTAAAGCAGCTAGGTGCATAATGTTATAAAATACAATATGAACAGAATATTTAGTTCTATTTGATAAGGAACATTTACATTGATATTTAAAATTTACAAGACTCACGCTAAAGACATCGATGTTGTTAGCATATTGGTTCGCGAGTACATGCATCCGCATTACTGGTGAATTCCCGCTGTAATTGGTCGATGATGGACCGCAGTAGAACAAAGTATTACATCGGGTTTACAAAATTACAAAATAGTTTAGTAAACAAAAGCATTTATCAATACTATTCTTAGCCGATTACCTTTCTTTTCCACCCTTCCCTTGACTCATCTTTATGGTACCTACCTTCCATGATATCGCATAAAAATTCTTGGATTCGTCGCGCGTCGTTGTAAACATCGTTACATTTCATTATACATTTCATCATCCAGTACCCCAAAGTGAGGAACATTCACATCGCATAAAAGGTAGGTCCATTCCATGTTCCTTTCCTTCCTTCAAATATTCATAACCTTTCACAAAACTGACTGAAATTGGTTTTTCGGTAGAGTCTGGTTTTTGTTTACTCAATTAATATAACCCCCAAAGCAATATTTTTTATGGTTTTACGATATATCATATTGACAAATCAATTTTGAAGAAGACCTTTGATACAATCTAAAATAATGTTGTTTTAGTTAACAAGCCTAATTCAAGTATCAGTAAATGTATTAAACATTTGTTTATGCACAATTCTTTTTTTCACCTTAGCGTATTTTCATGAAATATAAAAAATCTGGTGATTTATTGGGTTTTTACATAAGTTGAATCCTTTTTTTTCCAAAATTGTCTTCATCTAATCGTTATCATAATTTTTCAGTCTGTTTTTTTTCTAAATGAAGAGAATAAGACGACGCAACAAAAAAAAATACAACAAATTAGTCAATAATTCATATCATCTTCACCGTACACAGCGCAAATTTCGCGAGCAGCTTTAGCAGCAGTATTTCCTCGATTCAACGCAAACAGGTGTCGAATATGTTAACATTTGAATACTTGATATTCCGTTCTGAAGGCTTGTTATCAAATTAAATAATACGCCTAATTTAAAAGCAAATACAATAACTTGCAGAGCAGAAAATTTTCTTTCGAATGATGTGCCTTGGCTGCCTCCGTGGTGTAGCAATGAAGACGCTTGACTCACGCACGAAAAGTTCTTGGTTCGATTTCCGATGAGTACAAAAAAAAAAAAAGTGATTTTTCTCAAGCCTGGGTGTTCAGTGCTCTAATTCACCACTGTAATTGGGCCTCCTGGCCCGTTGTGGTGCAAAAAAAATTAGTTGTCTAATATTTAACTCAATATTCCTTAAAATTATTATACAACGTTTGGCCATCTTTAAATTGAGTTCAGCCTAATAATATATGTCTGTATCCAGGCAGATGTAGAGTGTAAAATAGAACCAGATATTAGGTCGAGTGTTTTCGACTCGATAGCAATTTTCAGAAAAAAAGGAAATTAATTGGGGATAAATTTGCCTAGTGGCATAGTGGTTGGCGAACTAGCATACCATGCTTGGATTTTAGATTTGATTTCTGGAGGATTTACAAGAGATATTTAAATTAATGATATTTTTACACTTTAATATTTCTTCGTCTCCGAACTGGCACCTGTTATGCAATAGATGATCAAAATATGCTGCATTTGGTATTCCAATGCATAGCCGTATGCACCACTGGGTATGGACAAAAAAAAGATAATGAAAAATACATAAATAACGTTTTACAAACGATTGTTCTATTCAATCATTCATTTCTGAATCCTTAGATGTCCTTAATCCCAGCGTTTTATTTCTCTTCCCTAATATATATCTTTATTACTAAGGCATAAACAACCGTGGCTTACTGTCAAACGTGATACATAAAACATGTCGCGTTCTTTCAGACATTAAGAAGATACAAAAGCGCAAATAGAAAAGTTACATATTTATGTTAGTGTCCGTCCATTCGACAAATCCGTTGTAAAATAAGCAATCCTTCGAGTTATTACTTTTGGAATTGCTTTGTGGTTGAAAAATTATTTAGAAAAATGTTTTTTTTAAAACATAACTTTTTTTGTTCTAGTTTTTAACGCTATAAACTTACAGAAGTTGATATTTTTTATTTATTTATTTATTTTATTTATTTTCTTCATTAACGCCCAAAAGGCATTTACAAAAAATAAAAATTAAATACATGCTAACATACTAAATAATAAACAGAATATACAGAAAAAAATTGTGAAATTAGTTAAAAAGGAGATGATAAAAACTTTTACAAAGTAAAAAAAAAAACAATAATAACAAAGGTATGCAAGAAAACACAGTAAGCATATAAACAAAAAATGCAAAGATATAAGCTTATGAAATAAATTCTGTAAGGCAAACAATAAATAAAGTTTTACGGTAAGCAAGAAAGACATTTTTAAGTTAAATTAATAAACAAGCAAGCATATATTATCACGATAAATAAGAAATAAAAATATGTATCTATGAAATGCGTATTTGCCAATACTACAGTGCAATTTGATGTAATAGTAAAAAATAAAAAACAAGTATAATGATATCTTCTACATTTGTTTTACTTAACATAATTTGAATTAATATCTTATGAAATAATACAAAAAATTTACAAAATGTTTTGAACGTACCGAGGAGCAATTTGGCTCCGGACACTTTTTCGTATATTTTTTAAGTTTATGAAGATTCTGATAGGCAAAATATTTTTTTAACTCTAATTTAAATATGTCAATTTTTAAATGCATATGAAGCATATTACCAGTATCCTATTTTTTTATTTTTTTATTTTCTGGTTTTTGAAAAGTGTCCAGAGTCGCCACTACAAGTATGGTGACTTCTGACGACTATGTAGTTGTCTCTGTAAAGAGAATTAAATTCGAGCATCCACGCTATTCGAAGCAAGCAACCACAAAACGCCAGCCAAAATTAAGTTGCGAGGACAACATGACCAAAATATTCGTTCTTTTGTTCAAATTATGTTGTGCGTAACACACGTGGCGTTGAAAAAAGTGAGAAATATAACGTTTTAATGAAAAAAAATGGCATTTGTTTATTTAATTAAAAAATTTGAATTATATAAATCTAAGTACTTTTGGCAATGAAAACTTGGCAGCTGCATCTGCAACAGATAACATTTTGTCTTGTTCTTATAAAATAGCTTTATCTTTATTTTGTGAATCATATTGCTGATAATATGGTCGTTCTCCAACCTTCTGTTTGTATATTCGCAACATGACTACTTCATCTCGCAAACTACCACATTTTTAAATTTATTTTTTATTCATTTAACGAATAACAGTCTATAAATCAAACCAATCAATCAACAAAATTAAAATTATATTGTACTGATCTGGAGGCGAGTTTGTTGAACACTTTACAAAAAATTCAAGAATTGCAGAGACACAGTAGTACCTCTATTATTATAATGAATCACAACACTAGCAACCAAAAACAAAACATATCCACGTGGCGACAGGTCGTTGCAAGCATACTGACGCAAGAGGACTGTGATTCGCGTTACCCCCTCCCTACAGATTACCTTGAAGCGAAACGATGTGCCACTGTCGGACTTTCCCTGCCAAATTTGAAGCCAACCTGTTCCGTTTGTTTGTTCCGTTTCCGCTGTATTCCTGTTCCGCTGTACTGTTTGTTTACCTTATAAAATAAACGTACGCTTTCGGATAAAAAAATCAAATTCACTTTTCTTCCTACATAGTTTTCCCATTCTGTAAAAAATGCCCTTTTTATACATATTATCGCTTTCTTCAACATGTTTGAAATTTTAACTGTATTTGTTAGAATTGAATACATGGCTTGTGTTGACGAAAAGCAGACTATAGCAAAAAACGAATTTCTTTCTGTTCTGTTGCAAAGTTGCAAATATTTTAAGAAAGGAAAGGAGCACGGAAATGGACCTACCTTTTATGCTATAAGAATGGGCACTGGATGATGAAAGCTCACCGTGAATTGTGATACCAAACAAATTATTATAACAACTTTCACAGCGACGCGCAATGATTCCAAGAATTCTTCTGCAATGTGATATAAATGTCGAACTTTTTTTTATAATGTTGTAGAGTAAAATCGGAAAATTTACTAAAAACATTCTTAGATAATAAATAGTAAAATTACATATTGTATATATAAATGAACTACTAGGTAGTCATGTTATTGTTTCTTTTGCATAAAACTGTCGGCCTTATAACAGGTTTACCTAGTTAGACAGACCAGACATAATCCAGAGAAGTATATTATGTAAACATGTAGTAGATGAAGAAATCGTATTTTTTATTAATAAACCGTGATTATTATTATTATTATCAATATTAACATATTAAAACAAAAATGAAGAACATTTTAGATAGGGTAATATAGAAGTCTAGGCATCTATAGGGTTAATGACCTGTCATTGGCTAGTTCTGGTGTATGTTCAACAGATGAAGGATTTAAGAAATATAGGTGTTTAAATATGGGCAGAATGATAAATGTTACACAGTGTGTATAGTGGCCACTTAAACCAGCCAATGATACGTCATAAACCCTGTAGATGCCTAAATTTCTGTATTACCTTCTCTTAAATGTTCTTCATCTCTGTTGTAATATGTTGATATTAACAACTTCCTAGGGAGTTGAATCCAGTCCTTGTATTAAAAAAAATGGACAATCTCAAAATATTGATGTCAAATAATTAATATCAGTAAGTGGAGATTACCACTAAAAAAATGCTGAAAATACTATTTAATAACGGAAAAAAAAATATTTACCTACATGGACGCCTAATAAGACACTAAACAGAAAATATTGGCACTCATAAAGAAATTTTGCTTAAAATAATCTATTGCACATACAAGAACTGCGGCAGCGATGTGCAAAATAAACAATTTTAATTTCCTTACAAAAGTTCAACAACAAATGAAGTCTGTAATGTCGTTTTACTTGTATGAGTTTTTTTTTCTTTATCATGCGAACAAAGTACGAAAATTGCAAATGGTTCTCAAAAAACTTAACCCTGCGTTTTTTCCGAAATTGGAATCCCATAAATGTGACGACAAAGTGGCTTTCCCGCCATAAACAAAATCCGATTCCACGAGATTCTATTCCGAGAGAATTGCTTGTTGGGTACCAACATGCTCTTTATTGCTTAGAAAATATACAGACGTCTGCGGTTTAGGGTTGCCACTCGAGAGAGACAGGTCAATAAATTATCGGGGTAAGTATAATAACAAATTCACCGAAATCAGGTCGGCTGTTATTGTAGTCCATAAAAATCACGCGTCTCATAAAATTACCATATCAGCTGTTTGGATAAACACTATTCTAATTTCAAACATCTCTTTTTTTAAATGTTCTAACTTTCTTTTTAAATAATGCGTTTAAATCCTACCTATTCCGAAATGGGATGAGAGTTTTTTAACATTGTTTTTTTAAATTCGTCTTCCTAGATTGTTGTGCATTTCTCCCAGCGATGCTCCAACATTTCTATGGCTCTCTGGTAAAACATTATCGTCGCCGTTCAGGCAAAAGCCACACCGACCCTAAAAAAGACAGTTTTGAGTTTAATTTGCCATCGAAGCGTAAAATTATGTTCTGAAAGAGGCAAAAGTCATCAAGGTTACTTAGTTAGAAAAAAGTTGCGTCAATCGAAATTGTTTGTTGTTAGAGAAAAACAGTTGTGTGACTTTGAATAAAATCTCAACAACAATAATAATAATAAAGCCTTTTGAAATATATGTATGTTTATGTTACTCTCCATTTTGTTGTATCCCAACTCAACATAGGGCATTTGGTCTCATAGAGTTTAGGATACTTATTTTTTTTTGTAATATATATGAATTTGCATAAATAAAATATTAAATAAAAATAAATAAATAAATAAATGAAAAATATTACTACGCTGGTACAATTTAATAAGAAAGCATTTTTTAATAAATTATATTCATATCAATATAATTTTATTATTTTGTGTTCAAATAATAAATATGTTGTCAAATAATTAATCAATAATAATTAGACAAAATGAATTATTACTTCATGCTCATTATGATAAATCTGTGCTAATTTCAGCTATCCAATTCCTTAACTACCTGCTAATTTTTCTGTGGGTAAACATTTAGAGTTGAATTATTGTATTTTATCGCATTAAATTTAACAATTTTCCCTTTATATCCATAAAATATTAATTGGTAAATAGCTCCCAACACACAACACGGCCTTTACTTCACCTCTTAAAGGTGTCGACCCTAATCCTGCGTAAAGCGCCTGAAAAATAAGACCTTAACACGCCCCTAGTGCCGAGGTTTGTATTACTAGAAGCAAAACCTTAAAGGGAAATAGACACCTTTATCAAATGAACCAAAAACCTTTTGGCATTAAGGTATAAATAACACCACTAAATACGTATGTTTGCATAATTTATGTATTTGGTTAAATCTTAGGGCGTAAAATTCAGAAGAGTTTTTAAAGAAAATGATTTAAAATTTTCAAGTTATTTTACAATTCATAAGGGAAATAATTTATATCAGAAATGAAAGACGAGTGACATTTCAGTCTACAAATTTACAATAACTAGTGTCTGATTTCATCGCTTCAGGTAAAAATAGTTCAATTTAATTCGTTTACAGTAATATAAAATCATTATCTTTTGTATTGTAAAAAAACCAGTTTCGAAGCGTGTAAACGGTAAACGTAGACAATACAATATTGTTTTGTCCCAAGACTTGAGCATTGTTCACGCGTAAACAGCAATTTGTAGGTCAAAACATTGTTCAGAGATATTGTCACCGAGATAGACGGGCAGACTCTCCACGGAACAATGATTACCCCCACTAATGCGCGCGGCCGCATTGTCCTCGTGTGAACGCGCACGGACAGGACCTCATGATAACAGCGATTTGCTCGACACGTGCGCGTTGCTTCAGTGTAATTTTTCTGGTGAAAATGAAGGTAGAAATAAATATTTAATCGCTTGTAATAACCGCCGTCGTGCGTTCATTTTCGCAGCGGTCACGTCTAAACTGTGGCCGAATTTTCATATTGTCCCATCGTTTTGTCTTGCGCGGACAAAACTGTTCACGAAGCTGGGACAAGGCAATATTGTCACATCTATTAGTCCACAAATAAATGATATTTTAAAAATTTCGCGAAAGCAATGATACGAGTCACTGTTTACTGGCAGTAAATATAAGCACCCCACATAATAAGCTAGACTAAAAAGTCTCATATTAAAAATATGTACATGTTTATAGACGAACTAAATTATCCGGAAAATTTGGAAATTCAAGCATTTACAAGCATTATGACCTGGTACAAAATACTTTACACACACTCCGAAAATTCACCGTACTGTTTTAATGTCTTAACAACGCTTTTTCATATTTTATTTTGTTTTATTTTATTTTATTTTTTGTGGTTTGCAAACGATAAATAATACATACGACATTGGTATAATAATCACAATTTGTTATATTTAGATATTCTTTCTCAATTATATGTGAACGGGTTGATCGGGTTGTGGTCACGTGGCTAGTGTCTCGGACTCACGGCTCAAAGACCCGTGGTTCGGATCCCACTCTACCCCAACTTGATCCCATTTTCTAATAGTGAGTTATTTAAAACTTGTTGAAAATGGGTTTCAAAATTAAATATTTGGGTAACTAGATGTATAAAGTAGATCTGCATAGATTTTTTTTTTTTAAATATGTACCTTTTATCAAATTTATTAATAAAAAAAATAATATAATAAAAAACATAACGCAAATATATTTTTTTTATTAAATAAAAAAAAACACTATATTTTAGATATTTAAGATATTTTTAGATATTTTATTAACATAAATGGCAAATCTGCCTTTTACTAAAATTTATAATACTAACATGATTGGCTTAATATTAAAAAAAAACATAAATTTCCTTTTACCCAAGATTTATAAAAAAAAATAACCTTAAAATTATACAACATGTTCAGTAGAAAGTTTAAACAATTTTAGAATTAATGTAAAAACAAATTAAATAATAAAATATAATAAATATGCACAAATAAGTAAAAAAAAAACAGTTTATATACACGATTTTTTTTAATTGACTATTTTAATTCAATTTAATTAAGGTTATGAAAGTTATACTAACCGGTTATTACAAATTATTTTACCTTACCAACTTAAGGGACTTGCGTTACAGTTCTCCTTTAAGCTTTTTTTTAAATTTCATAACCTTGATTCATTAGCACACAGAAGAGATATTTTCGATCAGATCCTAAATTACAAAATTGTAAATAATAAATTTATTCAAACCAAAAATACCAAAACTAATTCATCTACTTGCTTTTTGTGTCCCTTCCAGACCAACTAGACTGTCTGATATTTTCTATATTCGTAATATTAAAACTAATCATCGGAAACATTCTACCATCCCTCGTTTTTGTGAAGCATTTAAGAAGAATTTTAATTATCTTGATTTATTGAACACTCCATATAATAGGTATAAAAGAGAACTAATATTTATTTATGCTTTTTTTAAGTAAGTTCATAACATCTTAAGAACTAATATAAACTTTTAATAATATTGCATTTTTTTAATCAAAATTTCTCAATAACATTTTTTCAAATAAATTTAAATATTTAGATTTTTTCTATTTCTTTTATTTCTTCAGGTAACTCATTGTGCAGCTTCAATCCCTTGTAAAATGAGTTTTAAAGTTCTGTTTTTCTCCTCATTGGTAATCTTTTCTTTTTTTATTCCTTGTTTTATACGTATGACATTGTTGGTTAAATTTTATTATTGTTTTTATTTTATTTTTCCCTTAATTATTTTATGTATAAAAATTGCTACATTATATTTAATTTGTTGCTTTACTTTGAGCAAATCGATTTCTTAGTGCATTCTTTCTACATTAAAATAGATATTTATTCTGAGTATAATCTTCATCGCCTTATTTTGAAGAATTTGTATAGTTTTAATTTCTCCTTCATTACATAAAAAAAAATAGGCTTGATGTAAAATAACAGAGAAAAAATGTTTTGTCCCTTTTCTCGCTCTTAATCATTAAATCAAATGCAATTTTCCACTCCTGCTTTCCTTCATTCATCCTTCGCCACTCCTTATCAATTTTCTTATTTTCCTTTCCACTATTTCCTTGTTTTTTCCATATTTATTTTATAATAATGTAAAGAATATTTATTATTTATATAGTATAAACTCTCGTCGCTTTATTGTAGTATTGTTAAGTGAATACATGTTATTGGATAGCAGGCCCTACTACGTTTACATTTTTTATGGTTTTTATTTATATTCATTTAACCTGTACATCTGTTTTTGTTCGAAATAAATCAAATTAAATAAAATAATTATTGAATGTATAGTTGAATATATCAATATCAGTATTTCTTTTTACATAATTATATAATCCTAAAAAACGTGATAATGCATTAAAGTGCGCGATATTATTATTATTATTTATATGTTGAATTTGTAAAATTTGAAGCCCCTTATTTCCATATACCGTTCTCGCTATGTTTCTTCATTTCCGTTCAGATTTCTGTGACATATGACCACATTATTATGCTAGGCACCTATTTCTAGTTTCTAGAACAAACACCTCACGCCTGTCAATTACGTGCAAATTAAACGTCACATTTTGCCACCCCCCTGTGTCAAGATTCAAGTTAATTAATAAACTCTGCTCGGAATTTAATTAAAATAGCTGTACTTTCTAATGCTACACACGTGTGAGTATATCACACTTCTGAGCTAATCAGTGCGTTGTATGTAATTATAAATAAGTATGATATTTGTTTGTGTGAATCAATTATAGGCGAATACCCACTCTATGTTTTAAGGCTGTAGTCTGGTAAAACAAACAAAAATTAAGAAATCATCCGATTTTGCCATCTTAAAATGAATGTTTTTTAGTCGCGCAATAATAAAAAAATAAAAAAACATAAATTAGATAATAACAATATTTTTTTAAGGTATTTCTGTTAAAAAATAAACTTAAAAGTTTTATGTAACTAAAATATAACTACTTTTAGACCGGCAGATTTCTTCATTTCAAATTTAGACTAAACTTAGGTATCTGGGATCTCAATAAAAAATAAGTATAAAACTAAATGTTTTTGTAATAATTTAAAGATAATAAGTTGAACATGAAAGTGGCTGAGGCCAAATTTTAATTTTTTGACCGAAAACGATAAAGGCAGGTCTGAAGGTCATAAAAACGTAAATAATATGTTGTTTTAAATTAATTTTACGACCAGAATTATCTTTTTTTTAAAAAAAGAGAAAACGAATAAAGTATTACTGAAGGCATAATTTCACGTAGAAAAAAAAATGTCACAAAAATGTATGTGATTTAAAATGCTTGTATTTCGTTTTAAAATCAAAAAATTAAAATTCAGCCTCTTCCATTTTTATGTTCAATTTATTATCTTTAAATTGTTTTACCAAAATTTTTGTTCAATACTTAGTCTTTATTGAGATCCCCGATACATAAGTTTAGTCTTAATTTGAAATGGCGTAATCTGCCGGTCTAAAAGTAATTATATTTTAGTTACATAAAACTTTTATGTATATTATTATTTAACAGAAATACCTTTAAAAAATATTGTTTTTATCTAGTGTATGTTTTTTTATTTTTTTATTATTGCGCGATTTAAAAAAAACATTCGTTTTAAAATGGCAAAATCGTATGATTTCCTAATTTTGGGTTCGTTTTACCAGACTACAGCCTTTAAGGGTGACTTTTAGGTGGATATATTATATTATTTATTTTATTTATTTATTTATTTAACTTTTTGTACATAATGTTATTTGTACATTGGCGGGCTTATTGCCAAATGGCAATTTCTTCCAACCAACCAATAAAATAAAAGTTTTATTTTTATAATTCAAGTTACAGAACATATTCAGTAGAAAAAAAATAATAATCAAAAGTTAAAAATGTATAAAAATAGAAATAAAAGTATTTGTTTATAAATTACCTTAAATCAAAACTATTACTCAATGGGAAAAGGGAAAAAAGAGGACAGAGGAAAAAGGAAAGGAGGAGAGATTATTATGCAGACATGAACATAAAATAGTAATTACATAAAAACAAAGGTTGCTCTTAAGAAAAAGGGTATTGAAAAATGAAATGTTTTAGCCATTAGAAACACAGCATTCACTAAATTTAATGGAAAATTTAAAATGACTGTTAGTTCCGACATTGACGCAGATGTAACCAAAATGCTATTATTAAACTGGAAAAAATAAATACTTCACAAGGTATTCCCATTCAGCGAGGGGTGCAACAGGGCTGTGTTCTCTCGCCTATTTTGTTTAACCTGTACTCTGAACTATTCTTCAAAGATGCGCTGACTGACAAAAATCTCTGTGTGAATGTACATGGTGTAGCCATCAATAATATTAAGATATGCAGATGACACCGGTCTAATTGCAGACTATATACAAGACCTTCAAGATTTGTTTGATAAGATTGACTCCGTCAGTGAACGTTTTGGTTTAAATATTAATGAAAACAAAACTAAACTTTTGGTTTTTAGCCGAGAGAGTCAACTATAAGTTTCTAACCCTAGTTCAATATTCCATTTTTTAATGTGGACTGTACAAAAGCAAAATAAATTAATTTGTGTCCTGTAGTCAATGGCGTTCCGTAATTCCTTGAAGACATAAACCAGTTTTTTTTTTTCTCAGAGACGTAGTCAATATGGCCAGTCCAGTCAAGTCTGCTATCAATATAAACATCTAGTATAATGTGTAAATTATTTAAACCCGGGAAAACAAAATTGAAAATAATATTACTGCATTCTTAACTACAGGTTCCGTAGATGTCAGAGTAAGGAAATGATTAAATTCATTGTTTTTGAGTTTTAAAATACCAAGGAAAATCTTATTGTCAATCTTATGGAGAATAAGAAAGGGTACCCACATCAAAAGGCAATTTCAAAGTTTCAAAACACAATCAATATTTCAACAGCTAACCCGACTCTTGTCTTAAGTTTATATGAGGTTTGTGTATAATCGATCCGTTTTTGATTGACTCCTTAACTCCTCAGCCAACCCAAGAACGAAGTTTTTCAAACTATCAAACTCGACGTAATAATGAGGTTTAGCATTTATTCATAATTTAAACAAACCAAAAAAATATATTCTCTAGTCGTTTTCTAAGTAATTACTTTTTTATGTTTCTCACTATTTATTCGACTAAGTTTATTAACAATGGTCAAATAGGTGTTTTTGATTGCCAAACTTATTTGTTAAATAACTACAATGGAAGTGAGATGATCCGCCATACAGTAATTAATTCATTTTTCTTCTACTGTGACTAAATTGAAGGACCAAGTATTTTATTTTTTGAGTTAGCGTTTATTTTATAGAACTTCGTGTTTGAATCTTAATATTTAAATCAAACACTTATTTCAGTTTTTTTTATATTTATAAAAATCACGGTTACGTAACAATTTTTTTTTTCTACAATTATTATAAACATTATTTAATAATATCTCCAAATATATCAAAATATTATTTAAGAGCCTACTTTTGTAAAACTGTATATTAGAACCTTAAGTCTATCTTATCTTTACAATTATTGGAAAATACTTTAATAAAACGAAACAATTTTTAGATTTTAAAATAATAATTGTTAACACAAATCAATTGTTAATTTAAATGTAATAAACTAGTATTTTAGTTATTCAACTTATTATAACTAAAATGCAATTAATCCAAGAAATATAAGTAGAACCAAATTTACAAATCATTTAAAATCAGTTGATACATAAATTACTAAAAATGGGCCAAACAGGACCTGTCGTTGGCTGGTTTAAGTTGTAAAGTTTGTGTTTGCCAAAACCAATAACTTTCATATTATAATTTCGTAGAAAATATAAACATGTTTTTATGTTAAATAAATCGAATGAAAAATAGCTGTTTTAATCATGTAGGTATATTATTTTACGATTTGTTTGGTTTTAATTCATATTCGTTATTTATTTATTTTTGTTGGCTGTATATATTTCTTTAAAATAATATTATTTTAGTTTGTTAAACTACATACCATACCATAAAAGTCAATAAATATATAACATGTACATGTAATTTCACCCACAAAATAAAGGTTTCAGCCCTTTTACTTCACAAAAGTCAACAGATGGAAGAGTTAAGGAAATGTGGATGTTTCAACATGGGCAGAATGGTGAATGTTACACAGTGTTTAAAGTGGCCACTTAAACCAGCCAATGACAGGTCATAAGCCCTGTAAATGCCGAGACTTCCATATTTCCTTCTCAATAATATTTTCCTTCTCTGTTGCAATTTATTTAAATGTGAAATATTTATTTTATTTACGGTTTTACCACACTGAAATATTATTTTGTACCTGGACCGGTACCTGAAGCGTAACACTGATAACCTTACAAAAAAAAACACATACGCTGTTATTGATATTCCAATGAAGTCTCTTATGAATTTCATTGGAATACTGGATGCGAGTAAGGATCCAAATGAATTTCATTGAATTGCATTAACTTTACGACTAGGTTAACATTACATTTATTTATTTAATTGTAAAAATTAACATGAATTAAAATAAATCTCATAAATACAAAAATCTCTCCTAAAAAGTCTACGTATGTAAATATTAATTTTACTTAAAAAAATATATATTTACATTAACAATTACAGTAAAAATAAGAGGCATTAGCCAGACTGTATCCGCTCAATCAAAAAAGAAAAAAAAAACAAAAAAAAAACAAATATGCATATCATGAAAAAATAATATATAAATAAATCGAATTTAAACACACTACTTATACACAGTTTTTTAGGGCCAGACCGCAAAATTTCAGAAGAACGTCCCTCATGGTAAGCTTTAAAATTAATCCCTATAAATATTTTCCAAAAAGTAATTTATTTTTTTCTCTCTCAAAATGGAAAAAATCTTTCATTTCTTGGACTAGCCGTCTCTCCACAAACCCCTACCCATATCCTACCCAGCCGTTTCCCTTGTTCGCATCTGGTGCGTATCGCTTCGTTGGTCAAGTAAGTTTTTATCGCATTTTTTTTGTCTAAGAGGGGTAGGGGTTTGCGGTAGTGATGCTAGTCCGAGAAATTAAAGATTTACTACATTTTGATATCATAAAATTCATTTTTATTTATAAATGACTTTTTAGACTTTTGAAGCTTACCGTGAGGAATTTTCCTCTGAAGTTTCGCGGTCTGGCTATATATAATATAAAATCTCTTGATAAAGAAGCTTATTTCTATTTTTGTTTTAATACATGTATTTTTAAGTTTTTTATTATTTTTATAAAAAGATTTTCCAAAAAATTACTGGTTTATTTATTTATTTACATCATGTGAATTATCTTGAAACAATTTGGTAGTCAGATGGCAGAAGGGACCATCTGTATTTTTTTCTGTGTTTTAGTTTTCAAAAGTTTTTTAAAAACAGCATTATTTATAATGGTAATTTGTTATTTCAAAATAAAACTAATATATTTTGGTTTGAGGATCAAAGTCTTGAAATTGAGTCTTATTTCAGCTCTCCTGAACATTTTTGAAAATTACAGATGGTCCCTTCTGCCATCTGACTACCGAATTGTTACTTGAAAGTATTAATCATTTATTTGATATTTGAAAAATTGCTTCGGAAAAAATTGTACAACGACAATGTTTCGTTTTAGATATGTAAAGATAAATATTGCGCTGACCAATATGAAAAACGAGAAGAAAATCCAGACAGAACTAGATTAGAATAAAATAATGATTGATGATAACAAC
The DNA here is from genome assembly GCF_059751315.1 of Micrasema longulum. Classification (NCBI taxonomy): domain Eukaryota; kingdom Metazoa; phylum Arthropoda; class Insecta; order Trichoptera; family Brachycentridae; genus Micrasema; species Micrasema longulum. Next base: position 67,065 of record NW_028279468.1, on the reverse strand, counting down.
AAACCAGATATCCACGAAAAATGTTTTATTTCTAGAATCACTCTTTATTTTTTTAGCACTTACCCTGACTGACCTTTTGTAAATATCTAATGTACAAAAACCTTATTTTATCAATATTTTTTTAATATTTTTGGGAACTGGCAGAGGAAGGATGAAAACCGAGTGAACGCGGTCAAAATGTGATAGACGAATGTGTGGGATATCAATGTATGACAGGGTTACGAATGATAAAATCAAGGGAATGGAGGAAACTGCGAACGGCAGAGGTAAAGAGGGGGGAAGTACATGCTTAGAATAAAAGGGAGCGAGGATGCACGTGCATCTGTAAGAGAAAGATAAAAAACTATTAATTTAAAAGTATTACTCACCGTTTGCCTTATACTCGGATGAAAAATCTCAAATAATTAAGATGATTTTTTAAAATTATATTTAATCTGCCTCGTACCCTTTAAAATATTAATCCTGAAAAAAAATTACATGACTGTTTTCGTAGAAAATTTTGTTTACTTTAATTTGTTAAAAAAACATTTTTCGCTACTTCAGTAATAGTTTCGGCGATATTTGTAAAAAGCCGTCAAAAGCGACCTTTAAACCCCCCTCCCGCCCTTAGCGGACCCCTCACTCTTAGGGACTTTTAGTATGTTATGCAGTAGATACCAACAAACAATCACGCCAAGTTTAAAAAATCCGGGCTTTTTTTACCCTCGAAAAGTCTTATTTGCCTGGGCCATACGTATAATTGATAAAATTAAAAAAGGGTCTCTGAGAGGGTTTGGTCATTTGGAACGAATGGATGACGAAATAATGGTAAAACAAGTATATATGGCGAAAACGAACGGTATCGTAAGACGAGGACGACCAAGGAAGACCTGGCATGATCAGATAAACCATAATCTTAAGTCTGGTCATGTCAAAAGCAGGCAGAATCGAAGGGCATGTATGACAAGATGTATGAATGTGGAAGAAGCTAGAAATGTATTCCAAGATAGACGTGTGTGGCGGTTCATTCTCTCTACCTACCCCTACGGGGAAATGGCGTGATGGTAGTTGTAGTAGTAGATACATATTATAATTTATATTCAACGTTTCTACCTCTCTAATGGAGCAAGATGGTTGTGTTAGGAGAGGGATTTCGTTTTACAATTATTTATATTAAGTTAACGATGTTTTAAATTTGATAGATGATTGTGTAATTGTCAAATTTCCGAGGACTTCGTACGTACATAGACTCTCAGAGGTCTGTGATTTTCAGTTTAAATGTCTATAGCATTCCAATGTTTTAAATATTGGCATTTTTGTCAGTGACCTATAGTCGGTTGACAAGCAAAACTCATAAACCCTTCTTTTGACGTCCAAAAACATTATCGCGTAACGGTACTATGTAGTCATTGCACATTTTATTTTATTTATTATACATGCAGAAAATTAGAGATATTAATTAAGAAAAATGGAGTATTCATCGGAAATTGCTTCAATTATTTATAGTTGAAACCAAAAGTGATAATATTTATAATCGAATTGCTAAAAACATGAAAATAACCATTAGCTCATGCTCGCAACGCGGGCGAAAGAACCACCCCTAACGAAACTCAGAGGCTACTGACTGGCGTCTGGTAAGAGTACTGGCAACTTTGCTGTCCGCACGCCTAACGGATGAAATTGTCTCTTTCGCTCCCGAATAAATATGTAGTATCGGGAGTGAGACGTAAAGAGTGTGTGAGACAATTATATATTCGGTACTCTTTTTCTTCATACTCCGCAAGGTGCGACACATTGATAATCTTTCAATTGTATCGGTGATTTATCTCCGATTTTTGATGAAATGCTTTTTCTGTTCCCAAAAAGTATAAATACTTAATAAAACAATACTTTAACCGATACTTTAATGTATAACGGAAGAATACCGAAAATCTTAACCGATACTATTTTTACTACCGAGATATTAAAGTTGTTAGATGCAATTTTTACTAGCTTCTAACCAATAAATTCAATAAATTCTATATTTTTCAACAATTTCTTACATAAAAAACTACTAAGTCCATCAAGTGTTTTTACACGCTACCATTTAGAAAGAGATTGTTAAAAAATATAGAACTTAGTGATATTACGTAGTTTTACCTTTAATCTAATAAAAAGAACGTTGATTTTAAATGAAGGCTGTCAGTAAACTTTTACACGGTCATTATCAAAAGGCGTATAATTTCTCGGGCTGTAATCGGCCGAATAACTCAATTAGATAAAGTATCTGGCTTGCAATTAGGATGGCTCTAGAGGCCTATTGCGAGTTCATAATAGTAATTATTTTTCCTTTGGTGTAATTAATTTCCCTATATACCGTCTGCATTACACCCTCTTCTACATATGCGTTCGTGACTAGGGCCCAAAATATTAAATCATTCCTTTCTGAAAATATGTAGACGTTACAGGCGAATTCTGTTAGCGCATAAAATACAAACGCAACATCTTCAATTTCACTCAAATTTGTAAAAATAAAACTTTTATTAAGTTTTGACAAGTGAAAGCCTCTATAACTCCATAGTAAGTCTAAACTTCAACTTAAGTTAACTTAAGTTTAACAGAAATCTCCATCGCAACATGAACTTTTGCGCTTGAATAAAAGCTAAGATACTTTTGTTTTTTGGAGCGTTTTTGCTTAAGTTTCCTTTACTTTTACCTTTTATTATCTTTACCCAAGGTGTTTATAAGTGCAATTGCAACATACGACTCCAATTTCAACGTTATCTTAATGCACAAATTGTTTTATAATTTTTTTTTTTTATATTATTTTATTTTTTGTAATCTTATAATCAACAAACAGTCGACAATGACGTAATAACATTTTTAAAAAATACGGCTTAAAGACAGACCAGCGCAGTTTCTAAATAATAATCATACATATTATTAAATTGTGTTACAACAAAGATGTATATGCCTAGCCTCTTCCACATTCAAACAAGATGTATGAATGTGGAAGAGGCTAGGATTGTTTGCCAGGATAGACGTGTGTGGCGGTCCATTCTCTCTGCCTATCCCTACGGGGAAATGGCGTGATGGTAGTAGTAGTAGTAGTAGTTACAACAAAAGGGTGTGTTTATGTGTATTTGTATGAGAGTAAGTGTAGATGTGTGTTTATATGTATTTGTGTAGGAGTAAGTGTTCGGGTGTGTGTAAATGTAAGCATCATTAAATAGTAAGTGGGATCGTATCGCAGCCAGAAATAATAAGTCTTAATTTATTTTTAAAGAAATTAAGAGGTATGTAAAATATATCAATAGATGTTACCTAAGCATGTTCTTTATATGATACTGCCGTGTTATAGTAAAATATTTAGCTAAGATCAAACTTTTTTTTAATTTTTTTTTTTTTTCCACATTATACTGAAGTGTTCAAATTCCATTTAATCTGTATTTTTGTGTTAGCCTCGTGGTGTCAGCGCGTTTTTTTATATATATTTTTTTATATGTTTATTATTCCATACATTTACATAGAAAAATAATATCAAAAATACACTTTAGAAAAAAAAGACTTAAAATTAAATAAAAACATAAATTGGAAAAAATGCCCAAAAAGACTTTAGCGTCTGAGCGAGGGCCATTCCTTTTTTAATTATTGAAAAGTTTATGGCATATAAGTATGGTATGACATGAACATGAAAAGAAAATAAAAGTTTGCCTCCCATGCAATAGGCCTCGGGTTCGTTTCCCGACATGGCTTATATGAAATATTTATTTAAAGGTGTTTTCACACCAGAATATTTCATAGTCCCTGGACTGGTACCTGAAGCGTAAGACTGATCACCTTACCATCACGTAGCAAAAATGATCAAGATACGTTGCGATCGGTGTACCAATGCAGTGTCCTATGTATCATTAGGTGCGGAAAGGGAATGATGGTAATGATGAAATATGTATTTTTGTAAGGTAAAATTATGAATTATAAATCATACAAATATCATCTTCATTATCATAAACTCGACAGCCATGAGAAGGCCTTGGCTGTAGTCAGGAGTCTCTTCTGCTGTTGCTCTTCCTCTCCAGTTCCGTTGTCATATCCATAGCAATTTGGGCCTTCTTGTTGTTTGTCATCTATGTAGCACAGAGAGAGTTAGGCGTTTTATGGGGTTTTCGTCGCTCATTCTAATTATATGGCCAGCCCACCTCTAGCCCCACCTTGATGGAGTTGATTACATCGGGCGCTCGGTAAATATCGTATGGCTCCATATTGTAGCGACGACGCCAATGATTGTTTCCCCTCACAGGGCCATAGATAACTCTAAATGTTTCGGATTCATTATCTTTTCTTCAAGTGTCAAGCCATTCCTACATTTGATTCCGGTGGTCCTTGTTTTGAATCCCAATGTACCTACTCCTCCCTGACGGCGAGTCAAGAAAGCAACGCGTGACAACACAACAATAAAACACAACGACGAAAACCGTACCGCGAGCGTGACAGTGATTTCAAATCACCTTCATACAAGGAAACGTTCAAAGTGACCAATGCAAACGATAACGGTGTTTTTCCGGACCAGTGCCAAAGGGAGGAAATCTTAAGTCCTCACTCCTTTCATTCATTCCAGGATTGACACTCAAAACCATAACGTCAATTAGTTTACCTAAAATCAAACGTTCCCTGTTTTATAAAGTTTATATTTGAAGCACTAACTTTGTGGTTATTCATTATAGAAATATTAAAATTAGACAACTTAGAAATCTTAGAAATTAAAAAAGCGATTCGTAATAAAAAAAACAATAATTAATAACCAAATAAACAATATTTCTTTTAGTCCTCTCCTGGCTTACTTCGAAAATAAAGATATCAAATTACCACCCGTGTAAGAAAAAACCACTTGATTTATTGGGTCCACGTGTAGTATTTAGTGAACATGATAGAAATAAAATAAAAAGGAATCAATTCATTAGTTACGTAAACCTTGACAAAGAAGCTTGTTTGCTTTGAAACCGGTCGGTGAAAAATAAAAATTAGTGGTTCCCTGTTTTCTTCGAGCACGCGCATCGCGCGAGGGCAGGCCTTGTTTACAGTCCCGAGGTCGAAGGTATCGAACATCCAACACTCAAGATTCTTCTTTCTAAAGCTGCAATGAAAATTATACAAATATAATTCCTACCAATTCATGATAAAACCAAATTATAAAACTTTCCAATAATTCGCACCCGCAGAGTGCACGTCGTAAGTCTAAATTTGTCAGTTTTTAATTAAAATTGTATTTTTTATTTCACGTGTCTCTACGGTATTTTTTGAGTTCACGTTTTAAGCAAATACTACAAAAAGTACTAGGCAGAACATGTCAAAATACGAGTAAATTATTTATTTATTTATTTTACACTTTTTATACATATACAATTTATATACATAAGGGCGGGCATATTGCCTTAAGCCAATTTCTTCCTACCTACTAAAACCGTTCAGTTGGAGAAAATTTTAAATACATGGACATATGAAATCTTACAATTTTATACAAAAGTTAAAAACTAAGATCAACAAAATAAATATAACACCATACTATGAAGGTAGGAGAGGTGATGAGAAGGAAAAAAGAAGGATAAAGGAACAATTTAAATATTAAGATAGTAACATTTCAATCTTGACTTAAATGTAAATAAATTATTATATAAAATATTAGGCTATGTGCATTTACAAATTTTAAAATGTTTGTTTTTGTTCTCCTGCAAAATGGCCATTTAAACATACCACAGTGTAATTCTGAAAGCGTGAATGAGACATTTCTGTGGTTATTTTTTTTGCTTGTTAATAGACTCTTAAACTAAGCCAAAAACATATTATTTTTTTTGTACCGTATTATCAGCGCCATGATTGTATAAAGTTTCGAGTTTCTTATATTACTCCGCGCGTGACGTATAATAATTTTTAAAAATATTTCGAGACGTGCCTTTAATCTTTACCATTTTGTTTAACTTTGAATGCTCATTTTAAATTTGGAAAAAACAGACGAAACTTATGTTAAAGCATAATATTTAGTAATATTATGTGTTTAAAAATAGAGCAATTTTTTTATTCAAAAGTTAATCGTCTACCTAGACAAGCAGGGTCGTTAGGTTAACCTTCAGACTTATCTAATCCTAGTGAAGTCACCCCTCTTCACCTTAATTCAGGTAACAGTAAACAGTACCACCCCTTCAGGCCTAAGTTATGGGCCAATTGTACATTCATTGTGTAACTTTAAATTATCTTAGTCCTGAGGTTTATTTGTACCAAATTTGAAACAAAGTTTATGCTGAACCCTTCTGGGGCGTTTTATATTGTTTAAAATAACAATGCGCCCAATTAAGGCTGTATTCAACCGTCAGTTAAATTTAATCGTGTTAAATAAACTTTATTATTTTGGGAAATTTTCGTTTTTGTTTAGTGTTTAGCTCAAAGATCTTGGACAACGTTCATTATAACTCTATTAAAATATTTCTAGCCAAATATTTCGTATGCCGCCATGTCTTACGAAATATGACCACGTTTCTGATTATCGTGGGCAGCTAAAATAGCTCAAAATTAGATAGTGGAGAGACTATCACTCGCTTTCAATTATATTCACCTAACGTCATAGACCTAACGCTCATATATACCTCCGTGATTTTCAACGCATCAGTTCATGGTTTATTCCTTCGTTCTAATTCTCAAAGCACCCTTTTAATACCCATCCACAATTTCTTTTTCTTCACCCAAGATGTAACTAAAGTATCTCTGTTTAAATCACGTCTGAAGAAACATCTCCCTTCTCTTCCTTAATCTCTCCTCCATTCCTCTTCACTCTTTATTCGTTTTTCACACTGAGTAATAATATTGATTTAAGGTAAATTTATAAACAAATACAATTATTTATATTTTTGTATATCTTGAGGTTTTTTAAAAAATATTTTCTATTTTTTCATTTCTTTCTTTAATATGTTTGGCAACTTCAATTATAAAACAAGGTGAATGTTACACAGTGTGTAAAGTGGCCACATTAACCAGCCAATGACAGGTTATAAGCCCTGTAAATGCCTAGACTTCCAAATTAAATAAAGTTAAGGTATTCTCCATCTCTGTTGTAATTTGTTAATACAAATAAAACTTTTATTTTATTGGTTGGTGGGAAGAAATTGCCATTTGTACAAAAAGTTAAATTAAATCAAATTAAAAAAAACATTTGAAACCATGTTCTAGTATACATTTATTATTTATTTCTTTATTTTACGGCACAAGTGCCTTTTACAATAAAAAATATATAATGAGTTGAGTTTATTTATATAATAAACTAATTTAATTTTATAACTATGAATGTAGTTAGAAGAGAGAATCATAAATAAATTAAACATAATATTGTTAAATAGTTAATATTGCCTAAAAATAAATTATTGGAAATATCATTTTTAAGTGTTTCTGAATAAATTGTTTTACTCGTATTATAATTTATTTGTCAAAATGTAATTGATATTCGTTGAATTACTTTGTAACGCGCCCTTGATGTATTACATTACGAAACTGGCGCTATGTAAGTCATACATAATAATAATAATACGCTTCTTTAGATGCAATAATGCACTTTCCATTGTAATGCTTATAATAATTACAAGTTTTATTCCAGTAAAATGGCTAAATAGTGCGTAATTTAAATTTAAATAGTTGTATCTGATAATTGTTTATGTTACCTTCTTTGGAATGTTATTATTTATCGTTTTATTCTTTTTGGTTTTACTTTATTTTTTTGGATTGTTATTCTATTCCATGATTTATTTATTTTCTTTATAATTTTATTTTTTTTACTGTGTATTTTTTATTTTTGTTATTTATTGTGGCTAAACACGGGCACAGCTTTAAAAACCTTAATAAGTTCATGAATCTGTAAACGAGTGTGTTTTATAATAATATAAATATTTTTTAAAAACTTCCTAAAAAATTTCAACTAAAATATTCGACAAAGGTGAATAAAAATAATCAGCTTTTAGAAGCTAAGCTAAGTAAAGAAAGAAAAAATAAATAAATAAATACAAAATAATGCATTTAAATAAAGTTTAGATAACTGTATTTTTTTAATATAACAACAATATTCACACCACCTTTGAATTCTATCATGTTTAATACATAATTGATTTCCTATATCAGATGAAAATTAATTATTGCTATTATGTACTAAGTATCGGTTACCTTACTCCAATTAATCACAAGTTATTAGGTTGGTAACTACATATAACCTACAATGTAATTGGCATTATTCACCTACTAGTATGATGTAGTATCAAGACATTGAAATGCATATTATGTAGATATTAATATTCATGTTTGAATATCTACTATTTGGAGCTCAGACAGTAAATAGTTGTTTGATATTTTCGACATTTTGTTTTAAATCTATTGAAATATTATCAGACAGACAAGAGATTTTTTCACATCCGTAAGTATTGGTTGCGCAATTATAATGAGGAAGTTTAGTAAAAAGCGTCATCACAAATGCATCCGAAACAACCAATAAATTTCCGGGAAGCCAACTCACCAATCGGTAGAACATACCCACTAGATCTTGTGACTTCATGGGCGGAGTAATTTCAAAATTAAAAAACTTAAAAAAATCGTTGAGTACTGAAAAATTTCATTAATAAAAACGGAAAAAAACGTTATATTTTTTATATTTATTTTAAATATTAAAAGTACTTTTGTGGACTTACAGTTGGAAGTAATATCTTACACCCAACTAAAAAACAGACTGGTCAAAAATTTATACTAAAATAAATGTTTTTTTAAAATGCATATATAATATAATATTTATTTATTTATGTATACTTTGACATTGTTTGTATTCTTTTTTTATACAGAATAATATTCCTTCACTAGCGTGTCCCGTGCCCAGGGAAACATTTTACAAAATGTGAAACATGCCGTAAATTAGCTATTTAACAAAGTTAGCATAATAATAACAAGAAAAAAATGTAATTTATCCAATTAACCTAATTACCATTAACATAATAAGCAATAAAAAACTAAAATAATCATAAAAAACACAACCAATTTATCACCAATAGAACAAATTTCATTCCACACATTTTACCTATTTAGCTTGATCCACTCATCGATCCCTGAGCAACCCACCTCCACTATCCATTTCTTAATAGTAATTTTATATTGTGAGAATTTACTTATATAACCTAATTAATTTGGTCAGCCTCGTGGTGTAATAGTCAGCGCGTTAGCCTACCATGAAAGAGGTCTCGGGTTTGATTCCCGACATAGTTCATATGAAATATTTATATAAAAGTGTGTTTTCACACTAGAATATTTCATATTCCCTGGACTCGTACCTGAAGCGTAAGACTGGTCATCTTACCTACGCTTTGATTGGTTTACCAATGCAGTATCCACCATTGGGTGCGGAAAGGGTTTTTTTTTTTTTTAATTTTCAAAAATATTTACAAAACAGTCTTAAATTAAAGTCATGCTGAGTTGGATACATATAACTCTCCGGCAAATTCTTAAAAATTGCATCGATTATTCACACCTAACCTACATTAATAATAATTTTACTTGAAAACATTACATATTACATTATCAAAAATTAAAAACTTAACTTAAATTAACCATAATTTAAGCAAACGTCTCACTTCTGTATTTAACTCAGTATTTTTAATATTGTTTGGTAACATGTAAAATATTTTAGGTATACTGTATTGCAGTGTCCTTTTGCCATATTTATTGCAATATCTAGGAACAGCTAGCCCTTCCATACCAGTAAACCTGGTGTTGTAATCATGTACCAACTTGTGTTTATACTCGGAGTGCGAAGCATGCTGACAAATTAATTTGTACCCAAGTAGAGCCCTAACAGATAATTTATTAGCAAATCTATACATCAATGATATTGAAATATTGTTTCTCTGGTGGTATACATCTTTATGTAGTAGCAATTTGATCATAGAATTTTGCAATGTTTGAATAAAATTAATATTAGTTTCACTTGATAACCCCCAGGAAGTTATAGCGTATCGTATAATTGATTCAGAGAGAGATAAATAAATAATTCGTAAACAGGGAAATTATATTTTAATGCATGCTTTACATTACGTATTGCTCTTAATTGCTTACACAATCTTCTAATATGTACATCCCATTTTAAGTTACAATCTATAGTTAAACCTAAATAAAAATACTACTCAATATTTTCAATATTTTTTTATGCACGGTTGCATAATATCACTATGGATACATGCATATTTATGTGATAAAATTGACGGTGTTGTGTGAGTTTTATAATTTGGTTATCTTATGTGCATAAGTTTGGTTTTCTTTGAGTTTTAATAAACCTGCGTCATGGGACCATTTTTGCAGGTTTAAAAAGTCTTCTTGCAATAACTTCTCTGCAGTTTTGAGATCCTTGTGAGACACATTTAAAGCAGTACCATCGGCGTATACATAGTGTTTGACATCATTAAATAGTTTATGCATGACTGTAACACATATTATTTATACAAGATAGGGCCCAATATTGATCCTTGTGGCACCCCCGAAGAAACGTGTTCTATTTCACTTTTTTCATCTAATACTTTGACACATATTTTTCTATAAGTTAATTTTTGAAAAGTTTTCCTCTGATATCAATGTCGTAATGTATCTATTATGATGATGATAATGATAAATTCAAAATAACAGCTTTTTTATAATGGGGAGATAAAGCTCGTACATACAAATTAAACTTAATAATATAAAATTGTATTATACGTCGTGTTAAAGGATGAGAAAAGTGAAATAGGGTAATGAATTTGAGAGGAGACAGCTAGAGGCATAAAAGAGGGTAAATGAAAAATCATTTATTTTTAAATGAAGGGATGTTAGGATTCTAAGTAAATAAATTATAGTAATTTTTCAGGCGTTTCTTGAATGTGGCCAGGGAAAATGCATAATTTACATGAAGAGATAGCTCATTCCAAATTTTGGCACCTTGACCAGTAAAAAAATTGCTTAAAAATGATGTGCTATATCGAGGAATGGAAAATATTTTCTCCTGAGAAAAGCAAAGTGATAGACTCTGATCAGAAATTTTGAAATAGATGGAGAGGTTCTTGAAAATGTTGGCAGCATAAAATATCTAGGAGTTTGGATCGACTCCAAATTATCTTTTACAAAAAATGCAGACTATACGAGTAAGAAAATCGCAAAGAAAGTATCCCTATTAGGAAGGACGAGGAATGAACTGGACCTTAAAACCTCTCTGTTGATATTTAAAAGTATTATCGTTCCCCACATTGATAATTGCTCCTGTATTTTATATTTAAGTAATGAAAGATATCTAAAGAGACTCTAAATAATACAAAACAAAGCGATGAGAATAATTTTAAGATATGGGAGACGTACAAAAGTTCAGAAAATGATTCAACTTCTGGATATTATGACAATTGATCAAAGAATCAAATTCAATGTTGCCAATGAAATTAACAAAGTTACTAAATAAATATTTTCGAGATATTTTTAAAACTAACTAAAAAATAATGAGTTCTTTCATAACTATGCAACAAGAGGACCAAAAAATTCATAAAAGATTAGAAAAGAAATCAAAAGCAATGTTTCAGAACTGTCTTATGTACAAGAGAATAAAGTTATTTGAGGAAATGCCAAAAAGCATAAAAAATAAAGAAAATGTAAATATATTTAAAATTTAATGTAAAAAGTATATAAACAAAATAAATCCTAGGTTATTTATTTTGTAAATAGTGAATATACATGGGTTAATATGAGTGTAAACATTGAACGGTTTGAATATTATAAATTAGTATATTAAGTAAACAATAGTGATAAATAATGTTAGAAAAAGTATAGATGTAAATATTTGGTTGTAAATATACAAAAGACTTTGTTTATCGTAGAACTAAATTTTTAAAAATGTATACAAATTCTCCGTAAGAAATTTTTGATGCCCAAGGGTTGTTAACAATGTTTAAAAAAATTGAGAGAGATTAAAAATTTATGCGCTGATAAAAACAGAGGCAGTTGAGTTTTTATAATTTTTATAATACATTGTTTCAAATACCACACCCTATGACCAAAAAATACTTCAATTATTTGTTAATATTGTATAATGTGGGATCGTGGGATGTAGATACTTAATTTAAAATTCTTAATCAATTACTGATTCTTTTAATTATTTATACTGCCTTCACATATTATGATGGATGTTTTATTCCCATTTGGTTGAGGAAGGGGAGGAAACATGGAGTTGATTGATATATTACGATCATTAGTTATGAGTTCTGACTACATACATAAGCGACAAACAGACGCCATTTTAAGTAACCGCATGACATCATATCATTCGCCATGTTGCGTATGTACTCCGCATTTACTTGACAATATTGAACAATTCAAATTTTCATATAACCCCCGCAGTCGTGAGATGAGGTGAAACATGCCCTTCCATAGATCAACTTACATCTAGATGTTTCAGAACGGTTCATTCTAGCAAGGCGTTTATTTGATAGATCATTAATAGATAATAAATGTTCGAACATAATATAATATATTATACAGTACTGTGTATTGTGAATATTGTAGTATGTATATGTAAAGAGATCGCATAAACCAAAAATCGGAGGTTCTTAGATGAAACTGTAAATGCGGGAGTAGACTTTTATATTCATTTCTCAAATCTGTTGTTCTCTGCAGATATTTTTAAAAATAAATATTAAACGAGGCAGCATTCATTATAATAATTATAATTGACAATTGAGCTGCAAAAATATCAACTGTATTGTTGTGTAAAATAGGTACTATAGTCGAAGCCTCTTTAAATAATTTTACAGCGGATTTAATAAAATGTTCACCTCGTTAAAGCCGTCTTTTGGACGCTTAAAGCTATTTGTTGAGCTTTTCAAAAGTAACGTGCTTAAATAATGTTCAATTAAGCTGTCATACAAAAACACGAATGCATAGAATTTTATTACATGGATTATTATACAAGCATTTCAAACTGTTAAACATTTTAATAATGACTTTTTTGTCCGTCCCGTGGTCTGAGGTTAGTGAGTTTGCCTCTAATGCAAGATAGGTTCGATTCAGACATAGTTTTAATAAAAGAAATATGTTTAAATGTGATTGAAAACTAACCTTGTACAATTTATGGAAACCTGTTATTGATTGTGAGTTTATACAAACTATATGTTTTTCACTATAAATATGTGTATGTAGAACTGTTGGTTTCCAAAATAAAATAAAATAAAACAAAAACTGATTATAAAACTGTTTATAAATTTTTAATGTTTAAACTCAATTGTGTTAAATTGTTTTAACTATTGAGTTTTTCTGCTGGCATTGCTTGAACGGACCACGTATGATATGTATATACCTACATTTCCATGCTATTTGTTTACAATCTATCCATATTTTGTTGGTAAAAGTTTTATTCTTGTTTTATCAAGTTAATAATAAATCATGTTAGTAAAAGTATTCGTTGAATAAATAATAATGACAGAAGATAATGAAAATGTTCGTCTGAAAGTTAAAAGTTACTTTGAAAATAAAACGTATCCAAAATAAAAAATTCCTGATAAACACTGAAAATAAAAAGTCAACTACGACCTATAAAAGAGATTATTTTGTCTTTCAGATGGATATTCGAAACCAAATTTAGCTCAAAAGCGGAAATCTTTCGAAGCGTTTTATTGCGTTTTCATTTTAAACTTTTTTGTATTTGAACCTTTGTAGATATAAATTTGTAGCAACAAAGAGGGAAAACATTTCTGAAAGGGTAATATGGAAGTCAAGGCATTTACAGGGCTTATGAACTGTCATTGGCTGGTAAAAGTGGCCACTTTACACCCCGTGTAACATTCACTATTCTGCCTATGCTTAAACAATCATATTTACTCAACTCTTCTATCTGTTGACTCTTGTAAAGTAAAATAGCTGAAACCTTTATCATGTGGATGAGATTCATATGGCTGAACCAATATATCAACTAAACAACGCCTAATTTTTTTTGTTAATTTGAATACTTTTTTTTATACCAGTTAGTTTAATCAGCAATGTTTTAAGTATATAGAAATTTGATTGGATATACTAAGATATTAAATTTTAAAATGTAAAAAAAGTTTAAAAAATAACTCATTTTTGTAATATTTCGGTGCTAAAATCATTAAAAAAATCATTCCCAAAAACTAGCTTGTAAATAAATATTTCATGTCAACCATGTCTGGAATCGAACCCGAGACCTCTATATTAATACTAATTTATTTTATTATTTATGTTTAATGTTTTACACCTTGTGGTCAAACATTTTTGCTAATGTTAGTATATATAATATCTCTTCGTCAGGACACCTATTACACTAACACGCAAAACCTACCATACAAGATAACCGTGGCATTTTCAGAAAACATAAAACCAACATGTTGATAGGACGCGTGCTATAAAACGCTTACGCTAGCCTAAAGGTAAAGGAATTTGCATGTTTATGCATTTAGTGTCCCGAAAAAGAGCCGGGTGCTTATCAAAACCGGTAGATGTATAAAATTTGGTAAGTGAATCTTAACAAATATCAACAGACGCTTAACGGGAAATAAGATTTATCAGATCGTTTCTACGTGAATCTCCTAATTTAAATACCGTGACACAACCCGTGGTAAATTATTTTCATTTTGGTATTTACTAAAAATTAAAGTTTTTAATTTTTTTTTTTTTACAGAAAAACTGCTTGGCCAGAGTGGCGAGCGTTGTGCGGCACGGCGCAGGCATGCACGCGGCACCTTGCCACGCCTGCGCGGTCATTATGAACGCTGTCATTGTTTAGTTTTTTAAGTTCACCGCGCCCGCGCCGTGCCGCAAAACGGTCGCCACTATGGCCAAGTTACTTTTATTTATAACTAGGGCAAAGGGCCGGCACATCTTTTTTCTCAAGTTCACAAATTATGCAAATAGTGCAAACTTAAAAACTTCTTATTTTTGACGTTCAAAAATAGAATATTTTTAATAACCCTTTATTTTAGATAGTTTATGGAACATTGATAAATGAAAAAAAAAAAAAAAAAAATAGCAGTGACATATACATAACGTAGGAAGTAAAGAATCACAAGTTAAAAAAAATCACCAAAATCTAGAAATATGTCACAATAATATTTGGCAAGAAAGAATTCTGATAAATAATTTTGTAACAATATTTTGAGTTTGTCCAAATTTTGGTAGACAAGGACTGGATTCAACTCCCTGGAGAGCTATTTATATAAACAAGAAACAAACTTTTTTACAAACTCAAAATATTGTTGATTTATCCACCTGGTCCATGAAGAAGTATAGAAATTGAAGAAATAACATTTTCAGGCGTTGCCTAGTATGTAGGTGAAATAATTTAAAATAATAAATCTTACCCACATAAATAAAGGTTTTAGCTCTATAACTTCACAAACATCAACAGATGAAAGAATTGAAGGAATAAAGATGTTCGAATATGGGTAGAATGGTGAATGTTACACAGTGTGGCCACTTAAACCAGCAATTAACAGGTCATAAGCCCTGTAGATGCCATATTACCTTCTCTTAAATGTTATTTGTCTCTGTTGTAATATTTTAATAATTTTGTTGCTATTAAATGAAATTGATTTCCTTTCAAAATAATTAAACTGATATTTATGCATGAAGTATGATTTTTTTAAATTGTCATGGATTTCACAAAAACTTTCTAGATATTCGCAACCTTTATTTCATGAAATAGTAACCTTTTTTCGTTTCAGAGTATTGAAAATCCCATTCTCGTTTTTTTTAAAAGTGAGACCGCTTCTTTTATATTCGACTGAATGGATTTCAAATCTAGCGAACATTCGTTTGAACGTACTGAGATAAAAAAAAAGATTGTTTCAGTGATCGTATTTGAGGTTCAGACTGAAAAAACGTTTTTTAGTGTAAAAAGATAAAAAAATATGGCATTCATGTAAAATAATATTCTAGTAGAAAAGTATCATTCGAATACATGTAATAATTGGATATGTTCTTTTTTTGTTAACTCATACGTGCGTCAGTCAAAAACGAATGCCTCCTAAATGTTTTTCTCCTTTCAATAGTCAATTTTTTTTTTTAAACACTCAACTTCCTCATTACTAGCAATAAAAACTGTTCATATACTGATAAAATGTTGGTCATTTTGATCAGAAATTCCTTATTTTCTCATCATTCCTTATCTTTATTTTTTACCGATCATTAATTTAATATTCCTTATTTGTAAGGATTTTATTTGTTAAAAATTTACGATTTTTGATTTCCATCAGCAGTTCCCTTCAGCAAATTTGGATACCATTCAAAATAATGGCCGGTTTCAAGTAGCTTAATTATGTTTCATGTATTTCGGAGGAAAATTCTTTATAATTATATTTTGATCGGGTTGTGGTTCTGTGGCTAGTGTCTCGAACTCATGGACCAAAGGTTTGCGGTTCGATTCCCACTCTACCCCAACTCGATTCCCATTTTCTAATAGTCAGTTATTTACAACTCGTTGAAAATGGCCCTCAAAATTAAGTATTTGGGTATATCATAAGATTGCTAATATTTCTTTTAAAAAAAATAAAAATCATTTTTTTTTATACATCAATTTTTAATTCCAAAGCTGCGTTCAAAAATGAAAGAAGTTGGTACAAATTTAATTTACGTTTAAAAAAATAAAACGATTCTCTAAAAATATGTTTTATCTAATGTATTTACTAAAAAAATGTTTACTGTATTTTGAGACAAATATTTGATGACAACTCCAGATTCAAACTACGTGAGAATCGACAGTTATTTTAACAGAGATTTAAATGTTAATTTGTAAAACGGTGTTCTTCGTCGAAATATCTGTAAAACACAGATATTTTTTTTTAACATTTGTGACAGCAGAATCACCCTTATTCAATTTGATTCTCATCATTAACATAATAAAATAAAGGGAATATTTTAGAAAAAGGAATGTAGAAGATTACGCATTTACAAGATTAACTTTGCATCTACTTTGAGTCTCCACTTTGCACACTGTATAACATTTCTTATTCTGCCTTTGATTGAACATCCACATTTACTCAATTGAATCTGGTCGTGGTCCCGAGACTAGTGTTGCGGACTGACATATCAAAGGTCCGAGTTTCGAACCCTACTCTACCCTAACTTGATTGTCATTTTCTAATAGTGAGTTATTTTCAACTCGTCAAAAATGGCTTTAAAATTAAAATATTTGGGTTGATTTAGTTTGGTTTAGGTTGACAACGCGAATATTTATTATTTGAAAAAATCCTTATCTCATGATTTATGTGAAGTAAACGAGCTTAAACCTTAACATAAAACCTAAAAACCGGTCGAAGTATAACTCTAAATTAAAGCGGTTTATACAAATATATAAACATATATGTAGGTGTAAAATGTCATACCACAAAGTGAAAAATGTTTTTGATTACAATAATCTAAAACCTTCATTGATATGGGTGAGATTCATCAGAACAAATTATTTCTCCTATCTGTCTACAACGCAACACCAGAAAACATTTTGAGTTTATCTAAATGTTTGTAGACAACAATAGGAATTCATAACAAACATTTTAAAAATAAGATAGGTGAAATTTTAGGATTCTCATCTTTTATTCAATTTATTATTTTTTCAAATAAAAGGCCAGATGAAAGTGCAAACTATAAAATTATATTATGGAAAACAACTAAAGGGATCTATTTCATTATAATTTATTCGCCTTTGTATTCCATATTGGTATATGGAATCACCCTTTTTTTTTTTCAGTATTCAACATTTCACGAGACCGAATGCTATCGGTCCTTTTTGGTAACATATTTCAAATTATTGAGTCTGCGTGGGGGCAAATAGGAAACTGCCGTAATATTTTTTGATCGTGTTAAAGTTTAATGTTTCTAGCGTTTATTTATGACCTTGATTTGTCATTTTTCTAGAAGTTTGCCAAATAACTTGACAATGGATTATTAATGTCAAGACATTGTCAAATTATAATTGGAACGGAGAACATTCTAGAGAAGTAATTTGGCTTCATTGGCTGGTTTGTTTATATTAAAAAATATATATAAATATATTTATTCCAGTAAAATGTCTACATAGTGCAGAGCCAAATCTATCAAATAAAACAAAATTATATTATAGAGTTTATTTTAAGCATATCCCGCTATCGCTCGAACAGGGTGAATGGATCCACCCTCCATTGGCTTGGAGAAACGTGTTATTGGAGCTTTTCAGGCGTTCCCATAGGCTCCAGGCTCTCGGTTTGCCCGTCCAGCTGTGAACATTTCGGAGGCACTACAGTACCTAGGCAGTCCAAATTATACGTGACCCTTAATTTATTCTATGCTGCTTGCGTATAATTGTTCCATAGTTTCGCTGTATACGAGGACGTCAAATACGATGTAAAGATGATTTTCTTTACTTTGTCACTGCACTGAAAGAAGCGTCTAGCTAGGATAGAGGCCCTGACATTGATGACTCTTCTCTGTCTCTCTATGTCCTGATCATCTTTACAATCATCAGCCAGTATGTGCCCTAAATACTTGACTTTTGCAGTTACCATTAAACTGTTGTTGTCCAGGAATTCAGGTGGTGATAGGTGCACGAATTCAGAAGATTGTGTTTAAAAGTACAGCAGATTTTTTGGCATTTTATATCACATTATGGTCGTTTGCATTCTTATGATTATCTCAAATATTAATATTTTGGGGGCCATTTTTAACGAGTTTTCAATAACTCACACGTAAAATATATAAGGATTCGTGATTTGAATTTATAAGATGGTTGGCAAACTCTGAAAAATGGCTATTATTTAAACATCTCGTGTTCTTTTTTTTTTTTTAGTAAAAAGAAATATTTGCGTTCTTATGATATTTATTTATTTATTTATTTATTAACATACACGGCAATAATTGCCTTTTACAAATTTATAATATAAACATATAAGGTTTGATATTTTTTAAACTACATATTTGCACTCAAAACTAAGGAACAATAATCAAGCCTAAAAATTATATAACATAATATTTAAAAAAAAAAAAGTTTAAATAAAACAAAAGTTTGAAATAAAAAGTATACGAGAACTTTAAAAATTAATATAAAAAGTAAATCAAATTTTAAACATAATAAGGTTTATAATAAAAAAATATATTAAAAAAAAAAACAGAAAATCATATGTGAAGTAACTACATTAAATATGATTACTGCTCATCTTTGAAAAAGTTTATAAGGTTTGTTCTATAAGAACAATACCCCACATTAAATATATCCGATATGTGGGAACAACTATTGCCGAGTTCATGAAGTCGGCTCAATACGGCATTACAATAATACACTGTGCGTGAGTTACTACTGCAAAACGGTGGCACCCGCCTAGTTATCCTTCCAGGCACCCTGAAGTTGACGAGTGACAAAAGTTCTGGGCAATCCCATATAGAATGCACAATTTTATACAAATTTAACAGGTCTATAATTTTTCTTCTATCGTTAAGTTTAAGCAAATTTAATGTTTTTAATAAAAAATCGTAATTTAAAAATTCATGACTAATTCCAAGTTTAAAATTTATGTATCTTAAGAATTTTTTTTGGACCCTTTCCAGAGAATTTTGATGACAATTGTAGTAAGGAGTCCAAATTGTCGAGTTGTACTCTAACTGACTTCTCACTAAAGAAGTATACATCAACTTCAAAGTGCCTATGTTTTTGAATTCATTAGTCACACGTAACACGAATCCCAACATTTTCAGAGATTTACTAGTTATGTTGTTAATGTGACTAATGAAGGATAATTTTTGGTCGAAAATGACGCCTAAGTCGCGCACCTCAGAAGTTGAGATTAATTGAGTATTTCCCATCAGATAATCGAATAATATGGGATTTTTTATTCTAAAAAATCTCATTACCTGGCATTTTTTAATATTCAATTGCAGTTTATTAGCAGAGCACCACTGAAACATTTTATCTAAATTACGCTGCAGAATATTACAATCATTTACAGTATTGATTATTTTAAAAATCTTCATGTCATCGGCAAACAGCAATATCTCCACATCATCAAATACATCAATTACATCATTAACAAAGATGATGAAAAGTATTGGGCCCAAATGGGAGCCCTGTGGAAGTCCACTAGTAGCACAGAAAGTTTGGGACAAAGTGTCACAAATTTTTACCGTTAATGTTCTATCAGTCAAGTAGCTTTGAAACCATTTAATCATAGGACCACTTATTCCTAGTTTAGATAGTTTGGCGATAAGAATTTTTAAACACACTTTGTCAAATGCCTTACTGAAATCAGTGTAAATAGAGTCTACTTGTTTTCTTAATGTAAATGAATTAGTTATGACATTTTCGTATAATATTAAATTAGTTAGCGTAGATCTAGCAGACATAAATCCATGCTGAGAAGTGGTTATTATATGCTTTAAGTTAGTTGATGCAAGTAATTTATATAAAATATTTTTTTCAAAGAGTTTGGGGATGGCAGATAATATACATATTGGGCGATAATTAGTTATGTCACTCCTATCACCACTCTTAAAAATTGGAGTAAGGAAACTGGATTTCCATACAATAGGAAAGTGTCCCTCAGACAAGGATTTATTGAAGATTATATACAAAGGATACACAAGATAATCAACACATTTTTTCAAAAACATAGATGGAATTTTATCAGGGCCACAACTGCATTTAGATTCAAGTTGTATGATGCTGTTTTTAATGTCTTTTAATTGAATATTAAGAATAGATAAATCTAGGTTAGAATTACTATTTAATTCGGGTAAACAAGTATTCTCTGAATTATTGTCATAAACACTTTTAAAAAAATCGCCGAAAAGATTGACTATATCGTTTAAATTGTTTCCAGATTTTAAGTTATAATGCATAACATTTGGTAAGACGGTATTATCATTTTTAAGGCTTTTGGAATAATTGAATATTTTTTTTACATTGTTATTTACGGAATTTTCAACGCTTCTTATATAACTTTCATGGCAAAAACGAGAGAGCTTATTACACTCTCTTCTCAACCACTGAAAATTTATGTAATCAGACGAATTTCTCGACTTTTTGTAAATTTTGTGTGTAATTTTGTAAATATATAATTTTGAGGGCCATTTTCAACGAGTTGTAAATAACTCATTATTAGAAAATGGAACCGAGTTGGGATAGAGTGGGATTCGAACCACGGACCTTTGGTTCGTGAGTCCGAGACACTAGCCACAGGACCACAACCCGATTTTAATGCGAATATTAAAGCTGCGCCACTATCTCCCAATATTTTTTTTAATTTATTTTTATTTATTTTTTATTTATTGGGGATATTGGGGTAAAAAAAATATAACAAATAAAATATACAGAGAATAAAACCAATTGCAGATATCCACAGAAATACATTAAATACACGTACAAAACATACTAGTGTGTTTGTGTGAGTGTAAGTGTGTGAGAGAGTGGGTGAGTGGGTGTTATATTGGAATGAGGGTGGACAATGTAAATATTATTGCATAAGTGTTTAAAATATGAATATATATAAAATATTAAGAATTAGAGATAAAATAAAATAAGATAAAATAAGACTTTATTATTGAAACTAAGTATAAGACAAAAAAGTATGTTTTAAGGCGCGCATTTTAAATTTTATTTTTTTATAATCAAATGGATCAAAAAGGGGAAAGTTCAAATTATATTCACGAGCAAAACGTATAAGTGGAGAGTTCTGGGCATAGTTCGTACGAACTGCTGGCACATGTAATAGAGAGCTCGGCGTGTGACAAGTACGGTAGCCAGGGGCATTTAATGATAACTCCGACATAAAAGCCGGACTATCAAGGCGTCCACTAAGTATGTCATGAAGTACCCCCATGTCTAATAGTAGACGGCGATCTTCTAAAGTAAGCAAGTGAGTATACCTCGTTGGACACGTATTGCATTGTAATTGGTGTACCCCTGAATTGTTTAATTTCGTTTTTATCAATACAATTATTTGATATTATTTTTAGTATAGAAAACAGGTTGAATATTTTTTGGCAAAAACATTGAAATTTTAGTATTATTATCTTTATCTACGTTAGTATTTACAGGATATGAAAAATTAAATACCGATTTTTTTACAAGTTTTCTGTGAGTTTATGGTGACAGTAAAGGTGAAAGTGTATTTAAGTATTTGCATGTTGGTGTAGTGCGTGTCCTGACGAAGAGACGGATACGTCTCGAAACAGGTAAACATAAAAAGTCAGTAAGTGGTACAATAGCAATATTTGTAAACATTAATTGCAATGATATTCAACAATGTTTGATTATGTCCAAATGCTTGCAGACTGGCTGCATTTCCTCCCTAGGGAGTTGTTCATATTTAAATTTATTTCAACAGAGAAGGAAAAAGTTTTTTAGAAGGGAATATGGAAGTCTAGGCGTTTACGGGCTTATGACCTGTCATTGGCTGGTTTAAGTGGCCACTTTACACACTGCGTAACATTCGCCATTCTGCCCATGTTTGAACATCCACATTTCCTCAACTCTTCCATCTGTTGACTTTTGTGAAGTAAAAGAGCTGAAACCTTTATCACTTGGGTGAGATTCATCCGGCTGAACCAAATCACCTAGTAGGTTGCCTAGTAGGTGATTTGGTTCAGCCGGATGAATCTCACCCACGTGATAAAGGTTTCAACAAAGTGGCCACTTAAACCAGCCAATGACAGTTCATAAGCCCTGTAAATGCCTAGACTTTCATATTCCCTTCTAAAAAACTTTTTCCCTCTCTGTTGAAATAAATTTAAACAATGATATTCGTTTAAAAAATCATTAACTCTAAGAAAAACACATAATTTTGGAAAATACATAAAAAAAACTTATTTAAAGCTATCCTGAATACGATTTCTTTTTAAGAGCTAACTTATTTGCTATACACATGTTTTTTCACTCACATTTAAAGGAAATGGAATTTTCACTCGATTGCGAAATAAATCTGGATGAAAACAGCGAAATAAATTAAATAAACACTGATTGGTAACGTATCGGTAGAGAAAATAAAATGGATGGAAAAAGGGTGGAAGGTGAATGGAAAACTATCTTCTGAAAATTCTACAGTTTCCAGATAAAAGAATGGAGCTTACTTCTTTTCATAGTAAAATTACGATAATAATAAACGTTTAGCTGTAGTAGCGTTTGCAAATATATTGAAACTATAAGTTCTGTAGTATGGTGTTTACACATTATACTTAGATATCGCTTTGAAAGCTTCAAAAATCCTCATCTTTTTTTTATCCGGGCCCAGTGCAGTGGTGTATAAGGGACCGCAATATATCGATAGCAACTACGTATACTATCGTATATCGTACACATTAAATTTGTTAAAACTTAACGATAGAAGAAAAAATATAGACCTTTTAAATTTTTTCAAAATTATAAATTCAATATGGGATTGCCCTAAACTATTATCTCTCATCAACTTAAGGGTGCCGGAAGAATGACTAGACAGGTGCCACCGTTTTGTAGCAACAATTCACGGACAGTGTATACTTGTAATGCCGTATTACATAGACTTCATGAACTCGGCAAAAGTTATTCCCACGTATCTGATATATTTAGTGTAGGGTATTGTTCCTATAGAACAAACCTTTTGAACTTTTTCGAAGATGGTGAATGGTAATTTTATTTATTTATTCATGCAAATATGTTAGTATAATAAATGTTTGTAAAAGGCAGATTTTCCGCTTATGTCAATAAAATAAAATAAAATAAATAAAATATCCACATCCTCCACTAAGGAGCGGATGTTGAAAAAGAAGAAGAAAAAGAAATTAAATAAATTAAAGAATAACATAAAAACACGTTTTAAATGTTTTATTTTTAAAAAAATCCATTTTAGTTCTTTCGTTCACATGTTTTGAATTTAAATCTCTTTTTTTGTAGCGCCATCCATTACGAAGATTAACTCAAACAAATTGCGAATGATTTGGTAGGTAGCGAACGGTGCGGCGATTTGATTTTATTTTCGTCTCGGAATCCAATAATCTAATTCCGTGTTATTTGTTATTCCGAGAAATCCCTCGGGAGCTCGTATTATTGTTGTCTTCAAGTCAGCTTGTTCAGACAGTAAAAGTAAATGTTTCTTTGAGTAGTTAAAGATAATTCCAAGCAATTATTTTCAACTCTTTAATGTAACGTTTGTACGTACGCCGTACATGTTCTAAGATAGAATTCGAATTAAGCGCATAAATTGTCGGGAACCTAGTGCAAATACTTATCTTTTATCTTTACAGGAAGTTCATAGAATACGTAAGAAAATATTTTTTTAAAACTGAGTCAACAAAAAAAATATTATTCCTTTTGTTTTTAAGTATACATACAATGACAAATGGTTTGACATACTTAAGCACAAACATTACTTTACTCTTATACCATACACGGTTTTTTAAGGCCAGACCGTGAAACTTTAGAGGAACATTCCTCATATGTATTGTTGGATAATTTATAAAGCGCCATTTTTGTGAAAATCACCTCAAGGGCGCTGTAGAATTAATAAATATCCCAGTACGTCTTGCAGATACAGAGCGCATGGACGGTTGGGATTCTAGTTCCTCATTTTCAATTAAGATTAATCAAAAATTATAAAAGATAGGAGCTAGATTACAGGACGTCTTGCAGCTACAGAGCGCATAGACAGTAAGAAATTTAGCTTCGGCAAACTCCTATTCCTCCCCGACAAAAAAAATGTGATAGAAACGTATTTGACCAACGAAGCGATACGCACCAGACGCGGGCAAGGGAAGCGGCTGGGTAGGAGAGGGGTAGGGGTTTGTGGAGAAACTGCTTGTCCGAGAAATTAAGGATTTACTCCATTTTGAGATTACAATTTTTTTTTGACCCTGATAAACTGTCTATAATATAGCACCAGAACCGTGGAAACTTTATAACAGCCATAAGCCAAAAAGAGTTTACTTGCTGCTTTCTCTGATAGATGACCAACAATTGTTTTTAATTAAACATTGAGATATAATATACAGAGATTACACTCCATACAAATCCGAGCTAAAAAGTCGTGCAGCTCCACTAACCTGGTGATGATGAGGCGTGACGTTTGCTGGAACCTAGCTGGTGAAGCTGGCGGTCGTGAGACGCTGGCACAGCTTGTATGGAGCTGGCGGTCTAAAGGACACAGGCACAGCTCGCTTGAGGAAAGATTAGTTGAAAGCTCTTCACGTGTTTGATGTTAGATTGGTACTAAAAATTTAATGTAGTTTCCGTCTTCCACACGAAGTATTATTGTTACGTGGAGTTCGCAAGGAAACGGGAAGAACGGGTATGTAGGAATGGATTTAGTTGATAATCGGTCCAAACACATCGTGTTCTGCAATCTTCGGGGATAATTTGCCCTAAAAATGTGAGAAAAAATACGCAATTGTCAAGTGCTAAGCAAAATATAGGGCTGAGATAATACGCACATTTTCAAAACCGAAGTAAAAAGACGCGCAATCGATACCACTCGAATTATTTTTTCAGGATTTTTACAATAGGATAGCAATATTGCATAGAGTCAAAAACATTATTTAAGGATTCCGGTTCTATTTCACATACACAGTTGTATTCTTTACCCGCCCAAATACACATAAAAAATATATATTAGACACCTCAAATGTTGAAATAAATGGGGTGCGAGCATGAAATATTTGCTTATTAAGATAAAACCGCGTTTTATGTTTTTCGGCCTACCCTTTCGAGGAAACGGCAGTTTAGTTAGTTATTCTGCTGTTGGAATACGATATAAGAGAAAATCCAAATTAAATTTACTACCTTCAATTATTATTAAAGATAAAAATTATCTTCCCATTCCAAGCTGGAAGTTTGCAAAGTATCATATTACATTTGACATAAAAGTTTGATGACTTAATTTCTCTATGATTCTTGTGAACAAGTTTTAATAGCCTTCGACCTACGTAGAATTTAAGCTGCATAGTAAATATTTTGTATATAAACTGCTGTCATTAATTTTTGTCATAAATATCAAAAGAATACTTACATATATTATATGCTGCTATAAGACAACCATTAACTTTATCGAGCACTTTAAATGACGATATTATGATCTTATAAGATACTACGATTTTTTCAAAATGAAGGCCTGTTTATTTAATACTAAAAATACGAAAGAAACCCTAATTGGAAAGTGTAATTAAGGCTCCTTTAAAGCATTTAGTTATCATCATCACCCTTTCTGCATGCAATGGTGCATAAGAAACTTTATCATCTGTTTGATCATCTGTTATACTTTATTTTATTTACACACAATACACAATTCAATAATTGCACAATTATTAATTTTCATGTCCCGACATGCTAAAATTTTGTCTTAAGTCGGGACATATATATATAATCAATACAAGTATATATTTATAAATATTGTGATACAAAAAAAAATCATATGTATGTGTATGTATGTATATGTATTTATGTTATTTGTGCATTTTTTATTTTCATTTTTATTTCTTTTTTAATTTTTTTAAAATTACTTATTATTTCTTCTCCCTTCTTCTCTTCCTTCCCTTTTTTTCCACCCCACTTCCTTTCACCCCTAGCAAACTGTACGTTTTGTTTTTTATATTTTTGTTCCTATATGAAACCCGTAATTGCTTATGTTATTTTATTTTTTTTATTTTTATTTTATTAACATAAACGGCAAACCTGCCTTTTGCAAACTTTTATAATATTAACATATTTGGTTTTATTTATATATATATTTTAAAACATAAATTTCCTTACACCCAAGATTTATAAAATAAACAAAAATCTAAAAATTATACAAGATTTATATTTTAAAAATTAACCAAAAAATTATACAGCATATTCAGTAGAATTTAAATAATAAAACATTCTACAGTAATACAACAAGAAAATCATAAGTACTGTTTCATACAGCTGGGCATTTTGGCCATTTTTAACAAAAAACTGTATATTTTATGAAATGCATGAATAAATAAATATAATTACTATTCACCATCTTTGAAAAAGTCCAAAAGGTTTGTTCTATAGGAACAATATCCTACACTAAATATATTAGATACGTGTGAATAACTATTGCCGAGTTCATGAAGTCTATTTAATACGGCATTACAAGTATAACCTGTCCGTGAATTGTTGCTACAAAACGGTGGCACCTGTCTGTTTGTTGTTATTCTGTATGTATTGTTTATAACTTTGTTTTGGTTTAAAAAAAAACAAAAAAATACTGCACCCAGAACTGTATTTCTCCTTTGCCTGGACACAGACGCAGCAGAGTTCTACAAAACAAAGTAATATTATTAGAATGACAGTCGGCTATTAAATAATAATTTGCGCTAAATAAATATATTTTATTATTAATTTTATTTACACTTATTATTATAGGTAAATATGAACTATTTTTAAACGTTTCTAGGCTGCTTTTCTAAATGCTCTGGCGGCCGTAAAGAACACTTTTAAAGCGTGCATTTACATACTAAATACTTGCCTTGATAGCGTTTTCTGCAGCCACGAGAGCGTTCAAAATAGTAGCCCTTGTTTTAATCAACAACATCTAAAATTTGTCTAAAATGTTTGCAAACAAAGACTGAATTATATCCCCTGGGGCCTGGGGAGTGAAATTTTCCTTCTCTTAAATACTCTCCATCTCTGTTGAAATATATTAATCCTTAATTTTAAGCATTTGAAATAACAAAATAATTAATTACCCAATGAAGCGAATCAAGCGATAAGTTTTCTAGCAAAAGTTTCTTCAATTAGGGACAAATTAAAAGTTTTCTTTCTTTTTCACCATCCAACTGAAGTTGTAATAGTTAATGAGCCCTTAACAGCTGTTTAACCGTAAAGTTTTGGGACATTAGGGTTTCGTGGGACATTTTGGAACCAGATGCGGCGGTCAAACGTGTTCTACTATTAGAACACCGATTCTCAACAATTCTCCGGCACTTTATTTGAGAATCTAAATACAGGTAAACGTCGTTTTGCCCCGGTTCGATTTACGCCGATTTACAATCACGCCGGTTGGTGCCGGCGTGGGGTTCCCCGGTTCGGCCGACACCAGACGACAGTAAGCGCCGTGATTTTAAATTTAAGTTGTTTCTATTCACTCATATCAAACACACACTCACCCTGTCCATAAACCCACCTTTACACCCATATTCACTCACACTCATATTCACATACCTACCAAAACCACACTCCACTTTTTTACACACGCATCTTCACACAAAAAAAACTCGCACACATGCACTTCTATGAATTAATATCTAACTGAACTGGATTTTTAAAACTGTATTTCTGTGGAAAACTGATTTGGCTTCATTTATGTTTTTATTTTATAATGTTGTGTATATTTTTTTGTAATGCTGTTGTTTTTCTGAATAAATAAAAATTTAAATTAAATTAAATTAGTATTCATTTAAAAAAAATAATTATTTATATCAAGAGATTTTTATTTATTTTGCATATGAATTTAAACAGTATTTATGAAAAACATTTAAAATATATTTTGATTTTAAACATATAAGATTGTTCATAGAATTTCGACATGGAACCTAATCTTATATCTTCCATTATATTTGTGTTCATTTTACGCTGGTGTCTATCGAAACGGAACCCCGGCCTAAAATGACGTTTACCTGTACTCGTAAAACAATCTAATTCAAATACGCACTAGATATGTTAAAAATTTAATTATTTAGCATCATTATCACGATAATAAATACTTACACTACTTTTTGAGTCATTACTCTAGAGAATAAGCATGTTTTTATTCATATGACCTTTTTTAAATGTAATAAATTCAAAATCGTTGACATATTAATACACATGGACGTACCCTGAGCCCTCAAAAATGATGACAATCAACTCGTGCCCAAACGCGCAGTCATGCCCGTTTAGTCGTTCTTCAACCACGAACCAGGCGTGATGTTTAGAATGGAAACCATAATGCCTACTTTAGGTCATAAAATTGTGTAAAAACCTTTCGGATAAACATTGTAAAATCATCTCATCATCATTTCCTTTCCACTCCTAATGGGGCGCATAGGGCCCTGCATTGGTACACCAATCGCAGCCTATCTGGATTATTTTTGTTACATAAAGGTTAGATGATCAGTATTACGCTTCAGGTACCAGTCCAGGAGCAATGAAATACTCTGGTGTGAAAACACCCTTTTAGATAAATATTTCATTATAACCATGTCGGGAATCAAACCCGAGACCTCTTGCATGGTAGGCGAACGCTGACCATTACACCACGTAAAAGTTATTGCATTACATGAGTTCATGAGTGATTAACAAAGCTCAAAAGAAATTATATTCGAATATAAATATTAGTCATATTATAATAAATATAATAACAGGCGCCGTGGCGCAGTTGGTTAGACACCCAACGGTGAAACTGGCGTCGCGGGTTCGATTGCCGCCAGTTGCAAGAAAAAAATCGAAGAAATAATGTTTTCTCAATTGTTCTGGGAGTTGTGGTGTATTTTTCATTACCTCCTTCCATATTCCCTCTATCCTTCCTGCTGACAAGCCTCAAAACAGAGGCTTAGCGGGTTATTACTTTTTAAAAAAAGTTTTTGTATACTTCAAACTACGCCTAGCGACACAATTATGGGGCTCTTCTCAGTTACAGGGTTGCACTGAAAGGAAGACGTTTAAAAAAAAACGAGTTAGAATTATTTTTGCATTCCCCGAAATCCAGTGAAAAGAAATAAATGAGTCCAAATTATAAGGAATTTAAGGAAAAAATCTCATTGGGATCCACCAAAAACGAATGTTGATTATTGTTAAAATACAAACTTTTTTGTACCAAAAAGGAATATCCTACAATTTGGCAGCAAACGCACGATAGTTGAATGCAGCCCTGGTGGAAATAAACAAACTTACGAACATTTTCGTGTCACTACTTACAAAAAAAAATTACTGTATAGGGCGTGTCTATGTATTATATGTCCATTTTTTTTTTGTGTTCCGATACCGCCACGATTTTTCAAGTTTTTATTTTATTTACGCTTTTGTTCTACTTGTTATGTGTCGTACTTTCATTTAAATCAGCGAATTAAAAAAGAATATCGTAAATTTGAAATGATGACGACATTGGTACGCGTATTGTAAATGTGATTAAATAACATTATGTTAGGTAGAAACAGAAAGAAGGCAAGAATTAGCATGGGTTGCTTTTGGTAAGCTCTCATATATCCTAAAGTCTCCGAAGTATTTACGTTACTTAAAGAAGAAACTTTTTGATCCTTGTGTTCTCCCTGTAATGACATATGGCTGTGAAACTTTTGTGTCCATGAAAAAAAAATTACACAAATTATCAGTGACTCAGAGAGCCATAGAAAGGAGAATGCTGGGTATTTTGTTGAGAGTCAGAAAAACCAATTCAAGGATTAGAGCGAAAACAAAGGTCACCGATGTGGTCCATAGGGCTGCCAACCAGAAATGGAGCTGGGCTGGTCATATAGCCAGAACCACAGACTCTAGATGGACCAAAAAAGTCCTGGAATGGCGACCCAGAACGGGTAGAAGAAGTGTCGGCAGGCCTCAGACAAGGGGGTCTGATGACACAATACGAGTTGCAGGAAGTGGTTGGATGCGGTTGGCTCAGGATAGGGAAATATGGAGACTAAAAGGGGAGGCCTATGTTCACCATTGGACAAGAGACGGCTGATGATGGTGATGATGAATGAACATTATTTTAATACTGTGAAGTGTGTTTTATATTTTTTTTTAGGTTCATGATCAATTATCAATTATTTTTAAGGAGGTGTCCAATTCAAGAAGACTTCCAAAGACAACTACTAAAAGTTTTTTTTTATATTGACAAGATGGAAAATTAAAATTCTGGTTCTTTTTCATACATATATTTTTCGATAACGTTTAAATGTACAGCAACACATCGTACTCTTTTTTTAATGAGCATTTTATAACTGCCCTTATTTTAACCACAAATCTTCTGTCTTCTTTAGGGCTATATTCTCTTTTTAAGAAAAGTTTGGCGTTTGAAAATCTAACAAACTAACACGGTAGTTAAAAGTTAGGCACTGCCGAAGTTTCGGATAAAAGTTTTTTATTACTTTTAACCCTTTATTCAGAAAATTAACTCAATTTTGAAGTTTTTTAGGCTGGTGTCAACTTAAGATTACCCAATTTCATAAAAAAAATATTTTCAATTAAATTCAATCAATTGTGTTTTTATCAAACTTGAACAGAGAAACATGTGTTGTATTTCGATTAACCCCCACCACATGGTTTGTTTTTTTGTTTTAAAAAAATAAAATAAAATAAACGTAAAATAACTTTTTGTTCTACCGGCCGGTTTCAAAGCTACACAAACTTTTTAACCAGGGTATAATTAACTAATTGATATATTATACCTTGAAAGAGATAAATCTTGATTTAACCCTTTTTTTCTAAAATATATACACAATAGTCTTAAAATTAAGATCCAGCTGAATTGTTTACATACAACTCGTCAGCAGATTCTTATAATTTATTTTTTTAATTTCATTTATTTATTTACATCTTTAGTCAAAAATACAATTTTACGTTCCCCTTGCCCAGCTAACAAGAATTCATACCCCGTTCCAAGCTAGGCAATTACATTATAATGTATATGTATATATATATATTTTTAAAGAAATATTTGCGTTCTTATGATTTATGATTTATTTTTCTTATGATTTATTGAATAATCGAAGTAATAAAATAATATATGAAAATAAATAATTTTTTTAAAAATATATATACAGATGGCAATCATGAAGTTTTGCATTATAAAAAAAATTGTCTATGTTTTATGAATGTATGTATGTGTATGCGCATGGGTGTATGTACGTGTGTGCTTATGTACAAATATGTATGTAAGATAGTGATAAGTGTCGAAGATAACTTTGTTAACTCTCCATTGTAATCGAGGCCCAGGTTTTCCCCAAACACCACCGAATTAAATGCTTTAATTTTTACCGTAATTACCCGAAGCCTTGAATTTCCTTATTGTTTTACGTCGACCCTACCAACAATGGGACCACTACATTACGAGACCGACTAACCCCTACACGATTTCCTTATTTAGAATACCACCCCTGAGAGCTGCCGTCAAATCAAAAACACTCGCCTATTATGTCACAATTTATTTAGTTCGTTTGTCATATATCCATCTCACTCGAACGCAATCAAAATCGTATTTCGCTATCGTTCCCTCTCATATGATACGATTGAATTTACGAAACGGAATATTTATTATTTATTTAACACTTTATGTACATATACAATATATATACATATAAGGGCGGGCATATTGCCTTAAGGCAATTTCTTCCTACATACCCAAACCGTTCAGTTCGAGAAAATTACAAGTACATGGACATATTGAATCTTATGATTTAATTTAAAATTAAAAACAATGATTAACTAAAAAAATAAAATACAAAAAAGGAGGATAAAGGAACAACTTAAATATTTAGATAGTGACATTTCAATATCGACTTAAATGTAAATAATGAAGGGGCGTCTCTAACATTAGTTGGTAGATTATTGCACAATCGAGCAACTACTACTGTGAAAGAGGAGGCAAGAAAATTAGAGCGATGACAGGGTATTAAAGGGGTTCTCTTGTTACTAGAGCGAAGAGATAGTCCGTGTTGTGATAAAAATTGGAAGAGCTCTCTCATATAAACAGGAGAAGTGGGATTATTTAAAATATTGGAAAGATGTGAAAGAATGTGAATGTTTCTTCTATGTTTGATACTGAGCCAGTGTAATTGCGTGCGATATTCGATTATGTGGTCAAATTTGCGAAGATCAAAGATATATCGTATATAAATGTTCTGCAATCGTTTCAACTTATCAAATAGTTCGGATGAATTACAGAATAAGGCCACAAGTTCAATTTCCACAGAGAACTTTTTTCTTGATTCGCCAAAATTAAGGCAAAAGTTTTCAGTACTTTAGTATTGTATATATTTTACAACTTCTTATTCAATTAAAAATTGAATTCGTAATTAATATATTCCATTAAAATTACGTTTATTTTTTAATCTTTTCATAAATCGAAAGATTTATAAAGCTTGTTTAATTTTTTCTCTCGGTCTTTCTTCTTGCTGAAGGAATCCTTTCGCTTTCTCTCCTTTTGTTCTCCTCGCCAAGAAGAAAAGGTATTTACATTTCTATGTATTATTTATTGCCTTAGAAGATTTATTGTATTTTGGCTTTTCATTTGAGAAAAGCGAGTATATTTTGCTTTCGAATAAAAAGTTTGATGATATATTATTATTTTATTACCTATCACAAGACCGAAAAAATCATTTTCGTTTATTTATTTTGTAATTTCAAAAATATGTTTTGCTTTGTGGTATGACATTGTATACCATTTGAGATGGTTTTATAACAGGTAGCGATATAATAGCTATACTAAATGGTCATTTTGCCACTGGTTTTGTTGATCTTCTCATAATAATATTGATCATGCACTGTGGCGATTTTGCATTTAATCCCCTCATTTATTTATAAATTTGAATAAACCTCTTTAATTTTTAGGTAAATTTGACCGGTTTTCGTAAAAAAATTCTACGTTTCTACTTAAATTACTGTAAATAAATAGAAACGGAAATCTCACAATATATATCGACGGAAGAAAGGCAATAGTTACTGGGCGACACGAAGCCAACTTTACAGAAGAGATATTATTTTTTAAATTAATAAAAAATCACATATTTATCCATCATATTGTCTTGATTTCTACGTATAAAAAAATAAAATATCATAAGCTTTATGAATTGAAAATAAAACTTTTATTAGGCTCATAAATTAAGCTTTTCCACCTTAGATTATTTACATAATTTACTTTGCGGTCAAACATTTCAATAAATATTTGCTTATAATACAGAGTATGAATAAAAAATTATAATACCTTTATATATTTATATGTTATTTTTTATTGAATTTATTATTATTTTGTTAAATGAATGTAATAATCCGTAAATAAATCAGTTTTAAAACAAAAAAAAAATATATTGATAAAAAATATTAATTTTGAAATAGAAATATTTTGAACCTGTAAAGAAAACTTTAACTTAATTTATAAAATAATCGAACTAACAAACTTAATGTTCACCTATTTTTTATTTATTTGTAATGTAGTGATATGAGTGAAAAAGAGAGAAGAGATAAAAACTATAAAGAAACAATATTTTATCCTCGATGAGTTTTCCTATTATATTTAATGGTTTTATTACTATCTCAAAAGGATGTCAAAGATTTTTCTTTTATCTGTTTTTTTCCAGAAATTACAAGACAATTTTTCGGTGGAAAAAAACTACGCTTTCCGAGTCAATTTATGATCATATTAAACTTTTTTTTCTTAAAAAAGTAATATCTCGGGCCAAGAAAGTTAAAGCTGATAAACACTTCCTGAAAGGACCCGAAAAACTTAAATCGAGTTGTGAAAAGATATTACAAAACCTTTAGTTGAAACTGTTCATTTTAATTAGGCCTATAATTACTTGGAGACGTCTGAATGTTTTAAAACATTAATAATGAAATTTTTAGAATATATTTTCCATAAAGAGTAATCGATAAATACTTTTTTTTTGCATCACAACATTACAGAACACCCAGGCTTGAGAAAAAAACATTTTAATTTTTTTGTGATCTCACCGGGAACTAAACCCAGGACTTCCGGTGCGTGAGTCAAATGTCTTACAATTTACCACGGAGGCTACCAATATTTGTGTGTATGGGTCATTCTCCATATAATTTTGCGTTCGTTTATAAGGCTTCTGTTTTATTTGATTTAAACGTCAAATTAAGGAAGGAAACATCTTTAATTTAAAAAAAAAAATACCTTCATACATTGCATAATAACAAATAAATGAAATATTAAAAGTGAAGTAAATATTAATTAAATTTATTGCATCAGAGAGGGAAAACATTTTGAGTAAAAAAGATCATTAATACAAAGTTTAGGCATTTACCTGTCAAAATAGGATAAGATTCATAAGTTAAGTATATCTTGATAACGAATTTTGTGTAGCTAAGAAATCGGTGGTTAAAAAAGTTCAAATAAGTGGTTAAACACAATGTTGTTCCACATTTATTTTATTATGATTATTAACCACAAAGTTGTGCTTTAAATATAAATTTTATTTTATTGGTTAATTTACAAAAATTAAATAAATCGAGCAAAGTAATACGTTTGTCAATTGTACATAAATATTGTAGTGATATGTGATTGAAATTAAAATTCGCTTACAAATAACAATTTTGATTACCCTAATTTAACTGTACACATGTTTGATAACCTTAAACATACGAGGACATGCACAACACTCAGGCGTTGCTTTTATCTGGCTCAGAATTTTTCAGGTCAAAGATGCGCTTAGGTCATAATGACTCATGAGGTATTCCACATCTGGAATCAATTTATATCAGTTTATATAAAACTCTCACAGTGCGCGTTGTTATAGTGAAAAAGTGAAAAGTTTGAATGATAATTTACAAACGAAGTATATCTCTCCAAAGGTATTTTATTAATCAAATTTTACTAACCATCATTTTGTCATTTTCAATCAAATAGGCAGAAAAGATAAAACATCACTCGAGTACATATTTACAGTTTTTTTATTATATTTTATTATATTTTTTATAGCACATACCTATCATTATATTTACTAAAACAAAAAAAAAACACATACGCATGGCCTGCATGTGGGTACACTTAATCTAAAATAATAATTGAATGTTACACTAAGCAGATTCTTTTTAATGCTTTGATATATTATGTGGAAAATAAAATAATAAGAAATAGATGTGCAGACAAAAAAGTAATCAAATTAAAGTGATTCAATATTTTTAGATGAAAATAACATAAACATAATTAAAGGAACATAAACTTATTACACACTGACAAATGTTTCATTTTACAGTGTTTAAAAAAGTTTTTTTTTTAGGTCACAAAAGTTTGTCTAAATCTGAAGGAAGTAAGTAAAATTTCTGTTTTTTTTTTTGAGCGATGAAAAAAAAATTAAATAATTAATTAAGTCGATGATTTCAGAAAATTACGAAAGCAAATAAAAAGTTTATCTTCAAAAGTTTATATTAAAAAATCATTGACACTTATAATTGTG
The DNA here is from genome assembly GCF_059751315.1 of Micrasema longulum. NCBI lineage: Eukaryota > Metazoa > Arthropoda > Insecta > Trichoptera > Brachycentridae > Micrasema > Micrasema longulum. The sequence continues at coordinate 30,963 of NW_028279468.1, read as the reverse complement.
ACCCAGTTTACAAATAAATTATAAGAAGAGAGGCTTAAATTATTGTTTTCTTTTATTCTTTTTTTAATTACTTTAGTAAAGGTCAAAAAATTTAGAGGCAATGCATGCCTCTGTCCTAGTATTGATTTACAAAATGAATTTGCAACACTTGATTTTATATTTGACTATGGCGATTTGAGTTTTGAGAAAACAAGTGTTGACGATTTACAAAATATTTTAGATATTGGATACAAAATATCTGACTTACATTCAAATTTTTTGCTGCTTGAAATAGTGATATGTTTCGTCATTACTGAGCATTATTTTTATGATCAGTTTTATACCACTATCAAATGGCAAATATGATTGTCAAATACTTCATCCCGTCCGATTTTTTTTTGTATTTATTTCTTTATAAGAAGGTAAGCATGAACACAAAAATAAAAAATAAAAAATAATGAAACCTACTAAACCGCGAAATCGGCTGGTCAGCAGGTTTCTTTTTTTCCCTTTACAAATAAAAAGGTAGAAAAATTGTACAAATTTAAAAAGTAATAAAAACATTATTAAGAACTAAAAGCATGCGTATTTTTTACACTAAATTTATTTCCAAAAAATTAAATAGATGGCTGTTAAAATAAAATATTAATGAATATAAAGTCTCGTTACATATTAGCCATTTAATTATTTTTTTCTTTAAAGTTTTGTCAACATTTACTTTTAAGATCTGCTTGGAAATCTTATTGAGAATTTTAGTAATTGTATAATGAAGTGTTCTTTAGCCATACATGTTTAAAAACCTCTGACAACTCTTTACGTTGTGCTAGCCTTGTATTATGTATATATTTATTAATTTTCTAGTAGTTTCTATCAAATTAAAAGCTAGTAACAAATTTGAGCCATAGAATAGCATTTACGGACAGGCACCCCTTGCTTTTTAAAAAGTTCGGGTAAGTGAAAGTGTTGCTTGGTCAAGTTTATGATAAACCATTTTAATAGTCTTAGCTAATTTCACTTACACATTTATTTTCGTAATTTTTTCTTCAAAAATTGACGGATCAATATTAAAATCATTGGTAATCACTGGAAAAAAAACAGGTTCTTAAAATTAATTAATTCAATTCGAAATTCAAATATTTAATGATTTTTTTTCAAATCTCGAATATTATTTGAACGTAGTTATGCAGAAAGCAGCCAGTAATAGAAAAGTGAAACTGAGATAATATCACCTTTGTGAAATGAGTAAATAATTAAATCTCCAAAACAGTTGGAATGTTTTAGACTTTGACAAATAATAAACAATGAATACATTAGTTTTTCATATTGCAAACAAGAATCTTATAATGTATTTGACCAGTTTTAATGATTTTAAAGTACCGTAAGAATTTTTTAGTGCTGAGGGTATTTTCTACAAATTAAAAAATGCCGTTTTTGTGATTAAATTATTTTTTGTGTAATTATTACAGTTTTTTTTATGAAAGCAGTTTGTCTATATTTACTACTGGCTGCTTTCTGCATAACTAAGCTCATTTTTCCTTTAGTGTTTAAAATGACGACCTCGTGTTGTAGTGATCAGCACTCAGGCCTATCATGCTAGAGGTCTCGGATTCGATTCCCGATATAGTTGACATGGAATATTTATTAAAAAAGGTGTTTTAACCCAAGAATATTTTATAGTTCCTGGACTGGTACCTGAAGCGTAAGACTGGTTTAGAATTGATTTTTAACTGATTTGTAAGAACGGAACTGCGGTGGCAAAACCTTAAATTAATTTTTGTTTTTGAAAAGAAATATAAACATTTGAAATGACACATTTTTATAAAGGTTATATTTGAAGCACTAACTTTGTGGTTATTCATTATAATATAATAAATAAAACAACTTTGTTTTTAACGACTATTTTTTTTTCCACCTACCGGTTTTAAAGCAAACAAGCTTCTTCGTCAAGGTTTGCGTAACTAGGTTATATAGTTACGTAAACTTTGACGAAAAAGCTTATTGGCTTTTAAACTGGTCAGTGGGAGAAATATATAATAAAAAACTGGTGGTTAAAAACAAAATTGTTTTATTTATTGGCATTTTTTTAACTTACTTTTTCGTTATTTTATATTTTTTAGTGTAATTTAAGAATATTTTATATTTATAATTTTTTATTTATATGTTTTACAGTATTTATATATTTAGAAGGATACATGTTCTCTCCTCAAATAAATGAACAATTTAACATTATTTATTATTATTATTAAAATTCACGTCAAATAATACGTGTTTTAGTTTATGAAAGTTTTTTGTAAAGGTGTGAGTAAAGTATAAAATAAATTTATGAATGTACGAGTCTGTAGACACGTTAAAATTCATGAGTTTTGGATTTAATGGAAATATTTAAAAACACTTCCTTGTGTTTAATTTTAAATGTCGAATTTTCGTTCTCCTTTTACGGGGACAGTTTTTAGCAATTCAGAATAAAATATTTATTCAAGTCTCCGGGGTTTGATCATTTTAATGTTGCGTAATTTAAACCCCTAAAAAGGTCCGTTGATTCCACAAAAAGAACATGTTAAAATCGGACATTAAATTTACCATTAAAAAACCTTAAAAATATATTTGGTCCGAGGAAAATAAAGGGAAAAAAGAGAAAAAAGCGGTCAAATATTTTGAAATAACAGGCTCAAAGGTTAGATTGAACTGTATTCAAGATTTTTTTTATTTTTGGTATTTTGTCGTAAATATAAGTACTGGATTTTATCATTTGAGGAATTTTAAAACGAGATGCATAACATTCCTATTTTTTTTCTGTGTCCAGGTGGGTGAAGAATACAGTTCAATCTGTGAAATAAAACCCAAACCCTGGTCTCGTGTTTTCAATGACAGGTGCCATAGCGCAGTTGATTAGACGGCTAACCGTAAAACTGGCCTTTCTTCCTTACCAGCAGACAAGTCTCTTAAATAGAGGCTACTACTACTGCTACCATCACGCCATTTCCCCGTAGGGGTAGGCAGAAAAAATAAACCGCCACACACATTTATCCTGGCATATATTCCTAGCTTCTTCCACATTCATACATCTTGTCATACATTCCCTTCGGTTTTGACTGCTTTTGATTTGACCAGACTTAATATTTTGGTTTATCTGATCATGCCACGTCTTCCTTGGTCGTCCTCATCTCACGTTACCGTTCATTATCGCCATATATACTTGTTTTACCATTATTTTGTCGTACATTTGTTCTACATGACCAAACCATCTCAAAGACCCTTTCTTAATCTTATCAATCATACTTGACTTAGATTTACACTCGTCTGATTTCATCATTTGCTACCCTGTCATACATTGATTTCCCACACAATCGTCTAAGAGATCGCATTTCAACCGCGTTCACACGGTTTTTATTCTTTCTCTGCCAGTTCCACGTTTCACTTCCAGAGTGTGGGGATTAAAATTCTGTTGTGCACTGCCAGTTTAGCTTCGATCGACATATTTTTATTACTGTTCTTAGTGCGCCGTTCATTATGTTGCCCGCTTAGTGGGTTATTCCTTTAAAAAACAACTCCTCGTTGCATAGTGGTCGACACATTCGCTTACCATTCTTGAGGAACTAGGTTCAATTCCTCGCAAGGTGGATGAAAAATATTCATTTCAAACGTTGTTTAAACCGCAATATTTAATTATTCCTGGACTGACACCTGAAGTGTTAAACTGAAAACCTTACTTTCATATAACAGATAATCCAAATACGGTACATTTGGTTTACCAATGCAGTGCTTCATCCACCGCAGTGCGCGTAAAAGGAAGTAGTGATGATAATGAACATTCTTAATGATGGAATACGAACATCTAGGTATTTACAAATAAAAAATGTGTATTTATTTATTTCAATGATTAAAGAATTAGATATTTTGTTTAAGCTTCGGACTATCTAGAAATTTCTTGTGTTCAAGCAGGACCTTCATTGTTATATGTGTTTTTCATTGAATGATGCTAAAACAATTCAAATCAATACGAACAATATTAAATGTAGAAACATAATATAAGTACTAATAAGACGTGTTATTGGCTGGTTTGAGTGGTTTCTAAACTTCCTGGTGAATCGTGTAATTGATTCACTTTTGCATTTCAAAAAGTAAATTTATGATAGCGGATAGTAAAGTTATGCTCCAAACTGACAATATGAGCTAGTGGATGCAGCCAAATATCTATTGAAAATGTACTCAGACCAGAAAAAATCAACATGTAATAATACTAACTAACCTGCTGTTGAGACTTCTATCTTGTCAACAATCAGCTCACGCATCAGAGATATTGTTCTTCAGGAACACTGCAGGCACAATTTCGTTTGGAGGCGGCGGACGACGATGAACAGCGATGGATTGATGATAGATTTGCGGCGTTGTGCGAGTTAAGGTGAAGTTATAATAACTTTCACGGCAAAAATAGCAAAATACTGTCAATTCAAAAAAGCGTGCGTAACATGACTCGTTGATAAAGCGAAGAGAAGAGCGCTCAGGCCAAACAGTGTAGCCAAACCAAAAGTGTCCCGTCAGGCGTAGCAACCTTAAAAACCAAAATAAGCCAGTATCTACTTACATAATGATTCTTCTGGCTAAAACACATAAAAACAAATTATCGGCTCAACTACTTCCAATATTACTTCTCAAAAATCATAATATCAATAAGTAATCAATATGATTACTCAATAATAAATACAATACAATAAATCATAATGATTACTTAATAAAAAATACCATAGTTTTTTTTCTTAAATAGTCAAATTGACAACTTTGGAAAAGTATTATACTAATTCCAGGTTCTTTCTCTTAGTGCCCTGTCAGGTATCCCCAACGTTGATAATCATTCTGGCAAAAGTCTCTGTCCTGTGCTACCCTGCTGATATGCTCCACAGTTCTGAAGCCCGTCCAGTCTCGTATATTACGCAGCCAGGACATCTGTCTTCTTCCAGCCCCCCGGTGACCCTCAATCTTGCCCTTCAACATTAAATTAAGCATGTGGTACCTTTTCCCACGCATTATATGCCCCAGATACGATAGATATTTTTTTTATGGTGGTTAAGAGTTTTTTGTTCGTTCTAGCTCGACTTAAGACTTCTGAGATCGTTATCAGGTCTGTCCAAGATATCCTAAGCATTTTGCGATTCAATCACATCTTAAAAGCCTCAAGCCTGTTTATAGTGTTCACCTTCGGAGTCCAAGTCTCACAGCCATACAATAATACAGACCACACATAACACTTTACCAATCTTTGCCTTATTTTAAGTTAAGATTATCCTTTCAGAAGAGGGATTTCATTTTGTTAAATGCAGCTCTTGCTACCTCAATTCTGCATTTAATTTCTGTATCTGGGTTGAGGGTCTATGTTGAAATGCTGTCGAGGTACTCAAACTTGTCCACCTTTTTAATGTCACATGTGAAAAAATATGCGGAGTAATCATTTTGGCCAAATGTTATCCATTTTATTTTACCAACACTAATTGGCAAACCCAGTTTTTCGCATCCACACTATTAAACTCTTCCTGAAGATCTGTAATGGTATCTGCCAGCAAAATAGTGTCGTCGGCGTAACTGATATTGTTGATAACAACTCCATTGATCTTCAGGCCTCTTTCATTGTTGTTCAGCACTTTCTTAGAAACATAGTCAGAATACAAGTTGAAAAGTAAAGGGGACAGGATACAACCTTGTCGCACTCCCCGCCGAATGGGCATTGCATCTGATATTTGTTTCCGCGTCTGATTTCAGCTGTTTGGTAAGAGTATAGGTTTTGGATAAACATTTGATCTTTGGTGTCTATATTACAATTCCTCAATATTTCCATGAAATAAGAATGTTTACCAAGAAATGACGGTAGAAAAACTCAATATATTATTTGATAAGGTTACGAAATATCTGAATCTTAAAACGCTTGAATTATTTTACATTATTCCTTACAATTTAGAAAGTTACTTCTCAAAGGATAGGAAAGTACCTTTAAACCACTTTCCAAACCACTCAAATGTTAAATTTCTTAGGAATTAATTATTTCTTGGTAATTATATTTATTTATTCATGCATTTCATAATATATAATATACAGTTTCTTGTTCATTTTGCCTAGCTGTTTGAAACAGTACTTATGATTTTCTTGTTGTTTTACTGTAGAATGTTTTATTATTTAAACTTTCTACTGAATATGCTGTATAATTTGTAGGTTAATTTTTTTAATGTTAATCTTGTATAATTTTTGGTTTAAGTTTTTTTTTATAAATCTTTGGTATAAGGTAATTCATGTTTTGAAAAATAAAATAAGCCAAATATGTTAATATTATGAATGTTTGTAAAAGGCAGATTTGCCGTTTATGTTTATAAAATAAAATGAAATATTTTTTCTGGTATATTATTTCTGAAAAAAGTGAATTATTTGGTTTTTGAAGGATTTCAGCATGATGAACCATATTTGTAAAAACATTTAGTAAAAAATCTTCATAAGAATTAAAATTTTCCTATATTTCCCATATTTTGGGAAAAACTCCTATTTAGCCGGTAAGATTTTATTAATCTTAGAATATAAATTGTTGTTGTTTTAATTAATTAATAAATTAATTGTAAGAAGCAAAAATATTTCCAAGAGGTTTATTTCCTTTTTCAATTACAGTTTTATTTACGCCAGGTAAAATTTGATATATCTAAAATGTCAGTAAAAAAATGTTGATTTGGTTGGTATTTCAACAGTGGTAGAGATTCAACAATTATTATTAGTTTATCGAATTAAATTTATTTACAAATTTACATTTTTTTCTTAAAATATGTAACGAACAAAACAATTAGTTTTTTACTAATTTATATTTCGTAACTTTATTTAAAAATGTAAGACTGTGTGTAATTAATAGGTTCAAAATGTTTTGAATTTGTCCAAATGCTTAAGACAGGGTTCGATTATTTTAACATAAAAAAAGTTTTTTTATGCATTGCCTAGTACGTGAAAAAAATTTAGCAAGATAAATTTCACCCACATCAATTCAGCTCTTTCACTTCACAAAAATGAACATATGGAATGTTGAGGAAATATGTATGTTTAAACAGAAGTAGAAATGTAAATTTTACATAGTGTATAATGTAGCCAAACAAGCCAAAAATATATCGAAAGACCTATATTTTAATGCTTAGACTTCCATATTTCTTTCTCAAAAAAGTTTTCCCTGTCGCAATAATTGTCAATCTTGAAAACTCTTTAAAGAGTGGAATCCAACCTTGTCTACTAATATTTTGACATACTTCAAATGCACCCAGTGACAAACAATTTAAAGTGCAGTTTATCGGTATTTGTTAATGTTTTTACTGCTGAAATTATTACAGATAAACGTCGTTTTGCGCTGGTTTGATTTACGCTGGTTTAAAATTACGTGGGGTGGTGCCGGCGCGCGTGGGATTCTCCGGTTCGACCGACATCAGACGACAGAAGGCGCCGTGGTTCTAATAGCAGACACACTTTTACGCGTTTTTTTATTCTATTACCGTATACACGATTAGCCTATTGTGTGTGTGACATTGTTTCCGAGTTATATAAAAGGATGTTTTAAATAAACATGTTAGATTGTTCTTAGAATTTCAACGCGGAACCTAACCATAAATCTTTCATTAGATACTCGTATGTGTTCATTTTACGCCGATTTTTTTTACGCCGGTGTCTGTCGGAACGGAACTCCGGCGCTAAACGACGTATCCCTGCATTTTATTTTTTTGTATTTTTGTCTTCCGTAACAAAAACTTTATTATTTTATTTTTTTAAATAAATTAAAAAATAATAATATCAATTACCTCACTTATGTACTACTGTAAAGTTATGAAATTACCTGAATATGTCATTCTTACTATTGTTTAACCAAACGTTTCGTCTTTTACAGGTGACGAACATTTCATCGCGGAGGACATATTTGTGAATATAAAGTGTCGCCAACCCTCGATAAATTATAATGACGTAGGTCAAGATGTAATCGAGTACATAAACCGCTAATCAGAAAATAATAAGGTGCAAACATGAGCTGGCGAAAAGGTTCTACAGGCAGTAATGACACGAGTGCTGGGAGTGGGGGGTCGAGGGGAGGTGGTCCTACGAAGCCCGTTTACCCCTTTGCCCTAGCCTTACGAATAAGAGTTGTACAGGTAAATATAGAAAAGCAGTCACATTATTTATTTATTTTTAAAAAATCCTCACAAAATAAGTTTAAAATAACAAAATTGTTGGTACATACATAATTAACAATAACGTTTCTACCTCTCAAATAGAGTGAAAACTTGTGTTTAGGAAGGGAGTTCCTTTTACATTAATTTTTGTACTTATATATAGTACCTAACACATATATTTTATGTTTTATTTACATTTTTTTTTTACTATCTATAACAGATTCCTTGAAATTAGATATTTAATTCATAAAAATCCACAACTTTCCCCTGTAAGGAGTTCAGGCTATCGTAGTGGGTCTCATGTGTTTTTTTGTTTACATATTACAACAGAGATGAAGAACATTTTAAAGAAGGTAATATAGAAGTCAAGGCATCTACAAGGCTTATAACCTGTCATTGGCTGGTTTAAGTGGCCACTTTACACACTGTGTAACATTCGCCTTGACTTCTATATTACCTTCTTTGAAATGTTCTTCATCTCTGTTGTAATATGTTAATGTTAACAGCTCCCCAGGGAGTTGAATCCAGTCCTTGTCTACAAAAATTTGGACAAACTCAAAATATTGTTGATAAATCCACCTGGTCCATGAAGAAGTATAGAGATTGAAAAAATAAAAATTTCAGGCGTTGCCTAGTATGTAGGTGAAATAATTCAATTAGATGAATCTCACCCGCATAAATAAAGGTTTCAGCTCTTTAACTTCACAAACATCAACAGATGAAAGAATTGAAGCAATATAGATGTTCAAATATGGGCAGAATGGTGAATGTTACACAGTGTGTAAAGTGGCCACTTAAACCAACCAATGACAGGTCATAAGCCCTGTAGATACCTTGACTTCTTTATTACCTTTTTTAAAATGTTCTTCATCTCTGTTGTAATATGTTAATGTTAACAGCTCCCCAGGAAGTTGAATCCAGTCCTTGTCTACAAAAATTTGGACAAACTCAAAATATTGTTTTTTTGTTTAGATTTAATTATTTTTTTTATGTTTGGTATTGATTTTAAGATTTCTAAAAGATTGTTAAAGTTTTTTTTCCAACATATGAATAATTATTTAAAGATGCAGTTGTATTGCATTTGTGTAAATTAAAATTATTTAGAAACCTAAAGTTTCGTGAATCCTGTAAATAAGTGTTTTTTTTCATTCAAAGTTTGTGAAATATATGTTTTTTTAAGATTTCATCAGTTGAAGGTACTCGTTTATCTAGTTCTTTGAAAATTAAATTTGTCAAACGGTTTTATATTATTTTTTCATAATTTTGTCTACGGTACATTGGCGGTTTGTTGTTATTGAGCAAATCTGAAAACAATACACCTCAAAATATAACAATATCAGTAATTAAAAGTTTGATATTAAAATTGAGAGTTTTTCATTTAATTTTACCAAGTCACTCCAAACCAACAGACAATAGAATAAACGAAACAAAAGAATAGAAGTAACGCCGTCAATAGGGAAATATCACGTACTATGAATACTGATAAAAATATATGAAATGGGTTAAGAAAAATTAAATGTGTTTTTAAAATCAATATGGATTTTGTGGGGAAATGTTTTCATACATAACATTAAAAAATACAGATATATAAAGCACGTCCCTAGAAAAACGCGACATGTCTGGCATTGATAATTGTGATGTCAAGATTCGTGACGATGTTCTAAAAAATTTTCATGGTTTCAAACAAAACTCAAAATAAACAAGAATTGTGACGTATTAGGGGCGTGGCCAAAGCAATGACCGTTTTCGCGAGAATTCAAAATTATATATTTTTGAATATATGCTACTAATTAGTAGTAAAAAATATTTTTTCACCCGACTGTATTTCATTGACCCTTATTACTTTAAAATTGTAAAAAAAAGGTTTTATTTTCGTGTTGTAATAAATAATTCAGCCTCGTAGTGTAATGATCAGCGCGTTTGCCTACTATGCAAGAGGTCTCGGGTCCAATTCCCGATATGGTTGGTATGAAATATTTATTTAAAAGGGTGTTTTCACACCAGTATATTTCACAGTACCTGGGACTGTAAAGTAAATTAAACAAGCGATTAAAATAATAATGGTCGTAAATATTAGTATGTAACCACTTACTGACTTTTTTGGTCTACCGGTTCCGAGACGTACCCGTATTTTCGTCAGGACACTCACTACACCAACATGCTAATACTAAAATACACCTCCACCTTTACCATCACCGTATTATATATAAAGTATTTCCAAAAATACATAAATCACTCAAAATGATGGTGAAGGAGGAGGTGTATTTTAGTATTTGCATGTTGGTGTAATGAGTGTCCTGACGAAGAGACGGGTTCGTCTCGAAACCGGTAGACTTAAATAGTTGGTTATATAATAATATTTACTAATATAAGTTAAAATGTTTGACCACAAAATTAAATAACTTATATGTAAATATAAGTTATTACATCATTACAATGGAATTCCATCAAGAATTGACAATAAATAATTTAAATGAAACAAAGTTAATACTGAAAACATAAATAATAAAAATGGTCTTGTTTATTTTTAATCATATCACGTATACGTAAACCACTTTTTGTAAGTTCATCATTATAATAATTAGTAAGAGCACTGGGGCTGCACTTTATTAACCAATTAGTGAACCCTTGCTTTCATAGTAGTCAGTGAAGAGCAGAGATTATTTTTAACATGTAGTATATTTCCTTGTTTTGTATTTATTCCTAACAGAGTTAAAAAACTACGTTCACAAAGATAGTAGTTGAGAATGGCAAAAGGACACGCAGCGCTTCTTTGCCGACAATAGGATAAATGGAATAATTTTTAATATGCAATTTATTTTCGGAGCTGTCTAAAAAAGTTGCCCGTTTAACCAACTGTGACACAGCGCCTTCATACAAAAAAAAAATAACACACCAATGGCTTTTTATACATTTTTTAGCGCTACGTGTACAAAAATGTTGATTTATTAACAAATGTACATTTTACGATTTCAATAAATTCTTAGGAAATCTACTCTTTTTTTAGAATTGTTAGAATAATCCGTTATGCGTTCACCCTTTCATTTCTTTAATTTGTTCCGTGTCAAATTAAGGCTTCAATCAAGAACTCGTTTCACACAGACAGGGTAGCAAATCGTTTTTACCCCTGCCTAAATACCTTCATATTAACACATACCAACATACATACCATATACACCTGTGTGTACGAACATATAATATAAACTTCGTATCAACCCAAATCACAGAGCTGATAAAATAGAGCCATAACTAAAAAAAAAACAGTTTTTCCAGGAAAACTAAAAAAATAAATGAACTCGTCTTAAAACAATAAATATATATTTATATTTTTTTATTTATCCATAAATCATACAACACAAAGTATTTTATAAGTATAATACGTTGAATTACATTCTCAGGAGTTACAACAACTCAATTCGGGACATAAATAATACAACATTTAAAAAATAACACATATTGAGAACAACAAAGAAACAAAGGAAGTTTAGCACCTTTGTAACTAAATATAGCACAACAATACATACTCCAAAAACCTTTTCTTACACAAGCATATATATATTTAAAAAAAACACTTTTAAGAATAAAAAAAGCAGTGAATCCACTAAGGGAGATAAGGTCATTAACATTTCATTAAACAGTAAACATCTGGATGCCTAAGAAATGTCGTAAAGTACAATGAACACATGATTATTGGAAACATAATTCGGATATACAAAACGTGTGTCAGACCGATCATGGTGTATACAATAGAGGCGAGAACAGATAGAGAGAAAATAAAAAATACGAAAAACCAAGTAAAAAAACTAAATAGAAAAACTAAATAGAAAAACCAAATAACTGTTCAGAACATCAGAGATGAAAGTACTAAAGCAATAATCGCAGGGAAACCCCAAAGAGGCAGAATCCAGAGTCAAGAAGTTAGACGGAATTGCGATACTCAGTGCATAGTGAGAAGATTATTATTGATGTTTTTTTTTTTTTTAATTTACCCACCAAAGCAATATTAATATATGTATTAATTTAATCGAGCAGTGGTCCCGTGGCTAGTGTCTCGGACTCACGGATCAAAGGTCCGTGGTTCGAATCTAAGTCTACTCAAAAAGTTACTGTTTTATTACATATTTTTTTATTTCATTTATTTATTTTTATTTTATTTTATTTCGAATTTTTACATCTATAACATAAAAAAATAAATAGAAATATATTAACAATACTAGAGCCAATTAAAAAAATCCACTGTAAATCTAATGACACATAATATATAAGAGAATAGTTTACGTAATTGTATGTGTGTGACGTTTGTATTCATGTGTATGTATCTGAATGTGTGTATGTGTGAGAGGGTGCATGTGAGTGTGGGAGAATGAATGATGGAGAGAGTGCGTGTGTGTGTGTGTGTATAAGTATAAAAAAATAAATAATTTAATACATTGTCAACATGTTTAGTATTTTGTTATTTTAATGTTGTTCTTCTCCAAAAAAGAACAAGATCTTGTACTTGGAAAGGGACTAACATTGACTTTATAGAAGAGATAATTATTTTATCTTATAAATTTATAATTCAACGACATTTTTCATTAATCCTTATAAATTAACAAGTTGTTTTTTTTCGAATTTCTTTAGAGAGGCTATCAATGTTTGTATGCCTAAATACGAATTGCGTAATATGTATGATTTAGTATTACATTTCGGTGAGTAAAATTTTTTTACGCTTTTGTATTAATTTTTATTTTATTTATCTTTTTATAATCAATTTTTAAAAATTTAAAAATTGTCTATGTTAGGAACTTTTACCAATGAATTAAGTGTTTTTGTCGAGAAAGTTCAACATTTTGTCAGTATCACTTTTAGAATGTTTCTCTTTACTACTTTTGATGGGTTTATAATATTATTATACAGCAGAATAGTACCCTTTTTTAATGTAAATTAAATATCCCAACTAGAAACCTCAGACAAAACTTACTCTTTCATACCAATAACCATAGAAGTAACCATGGTTTTCATTCCCCGATTTTTAAAATTCTCTGGTCGGTCAACAAATATGCCAGTCTTGATTTCTTTGATAACAAGCTGTCTTCTTTCAAACGATCACTGAATCAAATTCAATTATAAACACCGCTTCCACTCCCTAGAAGTCTACTATATACCATTGTGGCTTTCTACTTTCCTATATAATAATTTTCTATGTATAAATATGTCCCTAAAAATGCCCATTGGGTGTATATGTAAATAAATATATATTTCATAATCTAATTGTTTGTTTCATGTTTTTACTAATTCGTTGGTATGGTTATGCCATTTCATGTTCTGATCTATTATTACACCAAGGAACAGGATTCCTTTTTTAATATGTATTTAAAGGTGGCTTGAAAAATTACAAAACAATTTTCAAAGATAATCTAAATTATTATAAAAAAGTTTAAATATCGTTCAAATACGTATTTTTGTAAGTTGTCATAAAATTATCAAGCGGATAAATTGAACGTAGTCATCCAGAAAGCAGCCAGTCCACAATTTTGAATAAATGACATATTAAGGTCAATTCTATGTTCTGCTAAAATCAGCCAGACGGCTTTCATACAAAAACTGTAATAATCACTTTCTGCAAACAGTGTCAATCACAAAAACATTTTTCATTTTTCAATTCACAAAAAACACCCACAGAACTAGAAAAATCCGACGGTACTTTGAAAATCATTAAAACTATACTAATACAAAATTATTTTATTAATATGTAAAAAAGATGTAAAAAAAGATGTAAAAAAAACTAATGTATTCATTGTTTATCACTTGTTTAATTCAAAAACATTCCATCTGTTGTGTAAATATGATAATTTACTCGTTTCATAAAGGTTCTATTATCTCAGTTTAATTTTTTTATGGCTGGCTGTTTTCTGCATAACTACGTTTAATTGTAAGGCTACATTTATGTAATCTTTCTACTACATGAGAGTTTTTTAAATAATTTATTCTGTGAACTTAACAAAAAAACAGATTTTTCGGAGTTATGACTCTAGTTTACCGCATGTGCGATAATAATCCTTGATAAGAATTTTAGGGCCTACTTTGTTTTTTGTAGAAAATTAAGCAAAAATAGCATCCGAACCTGAACGTCTAGAAGACAGGCTGGAGGTCCACCATAGGAAGTTATTTAGATCCAAATTTCTTGCAACAGATAGGGAAAACATTTTTGAGAAGGGAATATGGAAGATTAGACATTTACCGGGCTTATGATCTGTCATTGGCTGGTTTAAGTAGCCACTTTTCACACTGTCACATTTACCATTCTGCCCATTTTTAATATAATTTTAATTAAATTTAATTAAAGAAATTATTTTTATTTATTTAGTTATACGTCCTATCAGCTTTTACATGTTTTAGCAATACATTCGAGTGCAACAGTGTGACATAAGTATATAAATTAAATTTAATGTTAGAATAACATAAGAAAAACTTAAAAAAACGAGTTAAAATAAGGAAATGTACCCACATAGGTACATGGGTTTATTTTATTTTTTTATTTAACTTTTTGTACATAATGTTATTTATGCATTTGCGGGCTTATTGCCAAATGGCAATTTCTTCCAACCATCCAATTAAATGGAAGTTTTATTTTTATAATTCAAGTTACAGAACATATTCAATAAAAAAAAATATTAAAAAGCTAAAGATATATAAAAATAGAAATAAACATATTTGTTTATAAATTACCTTAAATCAAAACTATTTCTCAATGGGAAAAAGGAAAAAAAGAGGAAAAAGGAAAGGAAGAGAGATTAAAGAAGAGAAAGAAGATGTTTCTTCAGACGTGATTTAAACAGAGATAATGTAGTAACATCTTTGATGATGGATAGGAGATGATTCCACAGTCGAGCCGCATGGATGCTATATGAGTTAGAGAAGAAAGAGGAATTGTGGATGGGTATTAAAAGGGTGTCTTGAGAATTAGAACGAAGAAGTAAACCATGAACTGATAAGCGTTGAAATTGTTCCCGCAGGTATATAGGAGCGTTAGGACTGTGAAGTACATTAAACAGAAGTGAGAGGGAGTGATAGTCTCTCCGCTGTCTAATTTTGAGCCATTTCAGTTGCCTACGATAATCAGAAATGTGGTCATATTTCCTAAGACCAAAAATGTACCTTATGCATGTATTCTGAAGTCGTTCAAGTTTATCGAGTTTTAATCAGTCATGAAACATCAGCGTATATGTATAACATTTTAGAGATACCTAAAAAAATACAGATATATTTAGTTAATAAAAAACAATATTTAAAAAAATTATAGAGATAAATTTATCATCATCATCATTCCCTTTCCGTACCTAATGGTGCATATGAGACTGGATTAGTACACCAATCGCAAAATATCTCAATCAATTTGTTACATGAAGTTAAGGAGATCAGTCTTACACTTTAGGTACAAGTCCAGAGACTATGAAGTATTCTAGTGTGAAAACACCCTTTTTTTGTTTTTAATGTTTAAAATATATTTTTAAGAACCAAAATGCACCTACAAGTAATTCAAAGAGATTAAGTCAAATAAAGAACTGTGTGAAAGAAATACCACATTGTAAAACGAGGCTAGCACAGAGACATGTATATTTTATAGGCCAAAAAATGATCAATTCTTTTTTTACTGATAATATTTCATTGAGCCCAAACTTTAAAAATGTTCCTTCTTTTAAAAAACACGCACTATTCTGAATTTAAACTAAAGATTTATTTTTTTCTACGATACATTTTGTTGCCCTTTAATAATAAAGAATATTTTTATGTTTTTTAAAAAAAAAATTTCCTTTTTTAATTACTAAAAAATAAAAAAGTGCTTTATAATCTTGTACGGAATATTTTCTTTTCTCTTTGTTATATAACACAAAAATATTACAACTGTCTATTTATTATAGGAGCAAGAATTTACAAACATTTCTTGTATATCCACGTTCAGGCCATGTCTTTGTGGGATTTTTTGTTTACTATTTTTACTGTCAATATGTATTTTATTAATATGTATTTCATTGTTATGTAATTATCCTCTATTATTTATTACTCTGATTAACCTCTTATGTATATTGTAAAAAAATAAAATATTTAAAAAATATTTAATATCAACCATGTCGGGAATCGAACCCGAGACCTCTTGCACGCGCTGACCATTACACCACGAGGCCGACAGCACAATTTATAGCCTTTAGAATATTTAACCTATATTAAAGACAAACAAAGTATATAAATTTCACCCACAATATATTCAATCTCCTATTCAGTGATTTCACCATTCTTTTTACCCAGTCCAGTGTAGTCTTGGTATCGGTGAATTGAAATAATTATTATGACTGTCAGGAGATTCAAAACTTTTCGAATTCAAAATTTTATCAAATAAATTTGAAAATACACATAAAAACAAGTACTTAAAAAACAGTCTTTAAAGAGCACTTCATTTGTATTCAAAAATCATGTAACCTTTCCTAGATTTAATCTTGACACATCACTTCAATCACGTGTCGCGTTCCTTATTTGAATAAAGAAATTACAGCTTGGTGTTTTCGAGCTTAAAAACCGACACAAAATGGCCCCCTTGGGCATTAAAAATAAGTGCACGTTTTCTTTCTACGTCATTACCTTCCCTCATCCCTGAATTTCAGGCAACCATCTTGCTGAAACTGAAAACTGAAAGGCAAACAGATTTCACGGATCAAGCGAAACCGCTGAGCTGCACTCATTTCAGTACGTAAAGATTTTCATCAAAAAGATCACATCTAAATATGTGGACAAAGCATACATAGTATTGTATACCGTCAGCGAGAATGAGGAACTTCAGCCCTACGGGAAATTGGATACGATAAATGTTTTCTTGCGCGCGGTAAAAATTGGAGCATTAAATTGTAGGGCAAAGTTTCCCGAAAACGTACGAAAAAAAAAAAAAAACAATTTGATAAAAACGAACTACTTTGATCGACGTCACTGGTTAATATGAATCAACCAATTGGGAGAGAGCTATGGAAGATTTCCGGTTTACTTGCCGTGAATGGACCAATGAGCAGAACTGATCGAGAATAAGGGGAAAAGAACCTTTGACGTCACACGCGGAGTTATTTCAGAAATACAAAACTTTAAAAATTCGTTGCGCTAATGATACGATATAGGTATAAAAATTAAATAGTATTTTTTTGGATTAGTTTAATAGTCTCATAATAAATAAAAAGATATAAAAAAACCACTGAACATCCGTATAATAAAATGCTGTTAAGGGCGAAATAAGAAAAAGTAATCAGTGCTTTGTTGGCGCTCTATAAGTTATCCATAATGATAAATTAAAAAAAAAATGGGCAATGAAAATGTTATAAGGGAATCTATAAATATATTAATCTGGTCTTTTAAATTTTGTTAAAAAAAAACAACATTAATACACAAAGACATGCTCGAGCCCCAAAAATGATGACACTTAACTGATGCTCAAACGCCCTGTCATGTCCAACGCGTGTTTAGTCGTTTGTTGACTTCCAGCCAGGCATGACGTTTAGAATCGAAACCAAAACGTCTATTTGTGTCATGAAAGCGTGTAAAAACCTTTCGGATGAACATTGATAAAGGGATTGTGTAACTTTTCATTGGTAAATATTTGTTCGTTACTGATTTACAAAGCTTAAAACAATCGAACGTAGTTATATAGAAAGCAGCCAGCAATAGAAAAGTGAATCTTAGATAATAGCACATTTGTAAAAATAGTGAATAATTAAATCTACACATCAGTTGGAATGTTTTCGACTTTGACAAATGATAAACAATGAAAACATTATTTTTTTATTTAAATATTATAAACAAGAATTTAATTATGTATTTACCAGTTCTAATAACTTTTTAAGTACCGTAAGATTTTTTTAGTGCTGTGGGTGTTTTTTACAAATTGAGAAATGCCGTTTTTGTGATCGGCATTATTTTCAAAACGTTAATATTACCGTTTTTTTGTATGAAAGTGGCCTGTTTGTTTTTAATAGAACTTAGAATTGACCTTGCTGCACCTGATAAAACCAATATCTGATTTTTCCACAATTGTGGACTGGTTACTTTCTGCATAACTACGTTCAATTAATATTCAAATACTGTTTTTTGTAAACGTCAAACTACGCCTAGCGGCATAATTGCGAACCTCTTAGTTGCGGGGTGCACTGATAGAAGAAATACGTTTTTTTTAATATAATAAACATGAGGTAATATTATTTTTGCATTCCTTATAATCCAGTGAAAATAAATAAAAAGGACGAAATAATAAGAAATTTAAGGGAAGAATCTGATTGGGATCTACCAAAAATTCATTTTGATTGGTAACGTTACAATACAAGCTTTTTTATTTACTAAAAATTAGTATCCTCCAATTTTTGGTAACATACGCATGATCGTTGAATGTAGCCCGGGTGTAAATAAACAAACATAGTAACTATGCGGTTGTTTTCGTGTCACTACTTAATGGCACGTCTATGTATTAATATATCAATGAAATATAGTAATAATGTTATTGATTATAATTAAAATTAGAATTATAACTTTGATAATCGAATTCTCATGGTTCATTTTAAAACCTAAATTTAGGGGTTAATATTAATACAAATAATAATATAGAAGGACAACTATTATTATACTTTGAGGGGATGGGCCAGATTTTTTCGCCACCTCTGAGGATGCTAGTTTTTCATCCCTTACGTTTTACTTTTGCCTTGTATGAGCCCACGACCCACAGATTGAAAAACACTGCTATAAGCGTTCAAATGAACACGTGTGTAGGCAGCAGTGAAAAAAAAACTTGTGTTACATTACTGTATTTGTAGGTACGGGGTTAAATTATGAAGATAGCAATACGGCCCCTAATTGGAAAATGAATATAAAACAGGAAAAAATCATTAAAAAATTGAACTTTTGCTTTATTTATTCAATTCAATTCAATGTATTTATTTTAAAATAATACACAGGTACATAACAAATTAAAATTCAAGACGTACATATTATAAAAAGAAAAAAAATACAGGAAAGAGGCTGTAGCCAAAGTAGTAGTAGGATAGGAGAATCCTGCTACGGTAAAACCCTTCGAATATATGGAACAGATCAACATCCAGAGCGATGTTGTTCAGCATAGCGGTAGCCCTTCCAAAAGGCATAACCATGGTTGGTCCAGTATATTGGAATATAAAACAATCTATGCTGACGCTGTCTTATGTAATAATGAGGAACATGAAAATCAATGCTCATCATAATCTCAGGATTATCGACCATACCGCGCAACAATCGATAAAAATGTGTAGTCAAATACACATTCCTTCTAGTCTCTTAACTGTTGTAGCCAAGCACCCTGGAGAAACTCGATCGGGTAGAGCTAAGGATAATACCCGCACTCTCTCACGTAGAGATATCTCAGAAACTTCTTTTGGATATTCTCTATCATAAGAGAGAACTTCAGTTCATGTGGCCTCCAAATCATCGAGCCACTCTCGAGTCTAGTTCGCACCAAGGAGTTGTAAAGAGTTCTCAGTACGCGGGTGTTTTCGAAAACATTGGCAGTACGCAGAAGGAATCCTAACATCTTCAATGCATTACCACTGATTGTCTCGATGTGTTCATGAAATGTCAGGGTGCTCACAAATCTAACGCTCAGATCCTTAACATTTGATGTTCGTCTCAGATTCTGGTCATTCATTTTGTGGCGAAAAGAGTTTTTTGGGCCCTAGTGAAAGACGTGATCAAACACTTGTAAAATTAAAAACATTATTTGTGTAATGCGACAACACCAGGCGGGCTTCTGATTGAAAGAACAACATAATCCGCGGCGGCCTCCGTGGTGTAGTGGTCAAGGTCGAAAGGTCCAGGGTTCGATTCCCGGTGAGAACACAAATATTAAAATGTGAGTTTTTTCAAGCCTGTGTGTTCTGTGATGTAATTCACCACTGTAATTGGGCCTCCTGACCTGTTGTGGTGCAAAAATAAATAAATAAATAAGTAAATAATAGATGATACTAACGGAGGTTAAAACCTTCTCTTGTAAGGGTATATTATTGATGTTTTCGAAAGATTAAAATAATAAAATAATAAAATAAAATATTCGCCTATATTTTCAATAGCTTTTTAAAATATTTTTTTGTAAACCTTGTTTATAAATCTTACAAATAAATTACCGAATTTAATTTCGAGTTTTTCACCAGTAAACGGTGTCTCGATGCGATTGATATCACTTGTCAGACTATGTTTTACAATTCACCATTCTGCATATGTACCTACTCGTCTACAATTATTTCATAAACAAAATATTACATTAACATATTACAACAGAGATGAAGAACATTTAATAGAAGGTAATATAGAAGTATAGGCATCTACAGGGCTTATGACCTGTCAATGGCTGGTTTAAGTGGCCACTTTACACACTGTGTAACATTCACCATTATGCCCATATTTAAACATATATATTCCTTTAATTCTTTCATCTGTTGATGTTTGTGAAGTTAAAGAGCTGAAACCTTTATTTATACGGGTGAGATTCATCTAATTTAATTATTTCACCTACATACTAGCCAACGCCTGAAAATGTTATTTTTTCTATATCTATACTTCTTCATGGACCAGGTGGATTTATCAACAATATTTTGAGTTTGTCCAAATTTTTTTCGCCATTTTTTTTTCTTTTTTCATTTTCTTCATCTCTGTTGTAATATGTTAATATAAACAGCTCCCCGGGGAGTTGAATCCAGTCCTTCTCTACAAAAATTTGGACAAACTCAAAATATTGTTGAAAATATTACATATCTGGATATTTACAAATTTGGATAAGTAAGTTCATAAAATATTTAATATTTTTATTTATGTAGTTCCTCGAACTAGAATTTGATATTGATGACCTCTTAAACGTTATTCCCACAAAACCCTTGTCATTTCAACCCCTAACTTTTCGCATCTTCATCTTGTCTTTTGCGGTTTACAACTCTTCCTTTTCCGCACAAAATCATTTATTACAGCCCCATCACACTGCCCTCAGGACTAACCGAAAGGGTCAATTTGTATTGAAAAACTTGGGAGATGCGAAAAAAGTCAACCATTGAAAGCCTCTATTTCGGATTTTTTGAACGAAATTCCTTGCTAACAGAATGAAAGTAATCTCTCCGCAATTTATTTAGTTTTTTTCTGTTTTTTATTGCAAAGGTTGAAAAAAATAAATGGAATCGTTAGGGAGCAAAAAAATTTTTTTTCAGACTCGAAACGGACGATACTTATCTAAAGGGCGGAAACGAACTCAATTTCAGTTTTTCATGCGAATTACAGAGTTGAAGATAAGTATTTTTTTAATTATTATATTATTTTGCTATTTACAATCTGATCCTTAGGTTTTTTTCACACTGGCTGTTCAAGTTCACACGACACTGTAAAATTATGATGGATTGATGATTTTACATATATAATTTTTATTATTGAGTCGGGTGAAAATTCTGCAAAAAGTAATCAAGTGGATTTTCGTCGGCCTCATTTTATTGGTTAGTGCATTTGGCTGCAACTAATTTTTAATAAAAAAAACCAATCTATGTTTACTCCCTAGGTGGAACATATGGTGTCCACGAAATATATGTAGGCCTCTCTTTCTGAAAGGAAAGTTAATCGAAGAGATAGGGAATATTTCTTCAGATGGTGGATGGGAGAAGATTACATCCAATTGAATCTCCCAAAATACCAAACTGATAAACTTCAATCCGTATTCAATGCGGAGTACGAAAATAAAAATATATACTCACATCTCACTACATCTTTGATATTTGCAATGGTTTAAAAACCCGCAGAGAAGTTAGTTTTGCCAAAAAGTATTCAAACCCTTTCATAAAATGGCTCCAAGATATCTATTGGACCTATGTACTCGTATTAAAATAAAAAGGATTACAAAAGTAATTTACCCTAAAGTCAGCATTCGATTTGTGTAGAGAAAATTTTTCCAAGCTTTGGCGCTACCCAAACACTAGGTTTGGAGGTCGTAATTTGGCGTTGCCGGTCCTTGCTTATACATGCTTAAGTTATCACAGTCATAAGTCAACTCGTGTGTAATCTCTAAGTCAACGCTAGTGTCCGTTTGTTTTTTGTTTTTTCTGTAAATAAATACAGTTCACTAGCAAAAAATCAGCGTTTACTATAAAAAATAATACAATATATTGCATTTGCAAAATAATAAGGAGTATTTAATAAAAAAAAAGTTTATAAATTTACAATTACCATGGAAACTGTTTTGTTTTACATTTGGCTTGCCAACCACCGGCTAAATGCAATAAATAGCATGATAAAAAATATATCAATAAATTAAAAATAGCAGTTTTAGAATATTTACTTTCTTTTTACTTTTTTATTTTAAAACTACAGTGAATTTATTTTTCGATTTTTCAACTTTTTAAAACATTATTGTTAAAAAAAATCGCTTTTTTTAGTTTAGATATTATACAAATAGTGTAATAGTGCATATGTTTTTACTTAAAGTAAAATAATACCGACAAGCCATATAAAATGGCTTGGTGAGTCTTGTAAAAAATATATAAATATTTATTCATTTTATTTTGTTTATTCAGAAAAACAACAGCAATGCAATATACAAACCATTTTAAAAAAAACATAAAATAAAGCCAAATCTGTTTTCCACATCAATACAATTATAAAAATCCAGTTCAGTTAGATATTAATTCATAGAAGTGCATGGGTGCGAGTTTTTTTGTGTGAGGATGCGTGTGTAATTGAGTGGAGTGTGGTTTTGGTATGTGTGTAAACATGTGTATACGGGTTTGAGGGTGGGTTTATGGACAGGGTGAGTGTGTGTTTGATATGAGTGAATAGAAACAACTTAAATTTATAATGTGAAAAAATATTTTTTTCATCAAGAAACATAATTTTTTTTCAAAAAATAGTTTTTTCATTCTTGTTTTAAAAGTGAGTTTACTTCAGTTGAATATGTCTATGTTATTGAAAAATACATTATAAT
The DNA here is from genome assembly GCF_059751315.1 of Micrasema longulum. NCBI lineage: Eukaryota > Metazoa > Arthropoda > Insecta > Trichoptera > Brachycentridae > Micrasema > Micrasema longulum. The sequence goes on along the minus strand of NW_028279468.1, from coordinate 7,821 downwards.
TACGCGCTAAGCGAATTAGAGGAGAGTTTTGTATATATATAACAAATGTTGTTATTTTATTAAAATACATTTTTTGGAAATGTTTTAATTTTTATTTTTTTAATCACGAAATTTTTTATCCCACTGTGCATTTACACATTAATGTGAATTGTTTTAAACCGTGGATGGAATAAATAAATAAATCTTTTTTTTTTCTCCAATCGATCGCCTAGAAGTTTTCTTGGTATTTCATGTAAAGCCATTATTACTTTTTTAACGTTGGCACAAAGGCTTTAGAAAAAGGTTAAAAATGAGATTACATAAAAGAAAATTATTTCCGGTCACTGAATTCAAAACTACTCACCTGAATGACGTCATTTAAAGCAAAAACCACTTCAAGTAACCCACATGACATAACTCTTAGTATTTCAATAGAACTCCATGTTCACAGATAAAATGAATTCAAACGTTTACTTAAGATTTCTAAGATTTTATCCATGTACAAACGTGACGTATTTGCTATTATATGATATTTTCAGCCAAGCGTGGAGTTATCGTTAATAGAACTTTCAGTAGACCGATGTAAATGGTCCGTACTTTTTACTGTACTGCTTGTTTTGGTTGTCAAAATTGACGTGATATGACGTGACGATATTCGCTCCCCCCGCTGGTCATTTCCTTTTCTTTGGGGCCGACTTTTAGCTCGAATTCGTGTAAAGTGTCATCTGTTTATATTCTATCTCAATGATTTATCCATTATTACACAATTAATTCGTTCCACTTGTCATTTTAAATTTTACCTGTCTCAGATATGCATTTTTGTCAAATTACTTTTTTTTATCGAAAAATTGTGTGTATATTTTCATATGACAACGGCCAGTCACTTGACCTCGGAGCGCATTGTATATTTAATTTTTAAAAATTTCCTTCTCAAATCCTGATTAATTTCAAGTATCCTTAACGTAACAAGATTTTTCATTCACCGCATCGGCCGTTTTATTTATTTTATAACTTCCTGTTCTCCATTCTGCCTTATTTGAATATTCAAAATGATTTCCGTTTCTTTGTTTTTATTTGTGACAATCGCGTATTGCGAATCGAGGAGGATAAAATGGGAAGATGACAAAAGAAATTAATTTTAATATTTGCAACAGGGTTTTTCAAACGAAAAAAATGATATTATTAATTTTGAAAGCATTAACATTGTGGTCAAACATTTTACTTAATGTTATTAAAAATTTGTACATATATGGTTATTTACAAATATTTAATAACATTAAGAAGAAAAAAATGCTCTGTTACTAAAAAGCGCTGCTAAGTATCTTTAGAATTGGTCTCACGCAAATTTCAATATTCAAATATGACCCGAAATTTGTAAAAAAAAATAGCTGTAGCCCAATTGTTGATTCATATTTATTTCACCCCTTCAAAGTAATCACTATTAGAGGCAAATTTTTCTCATCTTCATAGCACTTCTAGTAGGCCGATTTCTGAATGGATTTCAGCTTCCGCTGAAAATTTTCTTTTATAACCTCATTTTTTTATTTAGTTTAATGGACTAATACAATATTTACAACACAATATTTAGATATATACTTAATCTAACATTATTTATCACTTACCGTCCAAATTTATAATATTTACTTTCAATTCACAACTAGTAAAAGATATTACTATATGGATAAAATTCATTAAAAAAAAAATAACACAAACATCTTTCTTTATTGAGTTTTTCTACTGACATTTGTTGGTGGAATTGCATTTTAATTATAATAATAAAAATACGTAAATGGTAATAAATAAAATACGTAAAAACATCTTTCATCAATAATATGTTAACTCCAATAATCACAAAACAAAAACGTTGAATTGACCAAAATTTAATAAAAAATATGTGTAAGAAATTAAAATTTTAAAAATTTAGGTTGATTATAATAAAATTTTAATCAAAATAGATGTAACTTATACAATTTAATAAACTTTTCCTTAAATATTAATATTGTATAATTTATAAACAGTCTTTTAACAATAAATTTTATTTTTTTACGGATAACAATAATTATAGTAATAATAGTTACAAAAAAATAAAAATATGAAATAACAATAAATTTATAAGGGTATTTAACAATTCAAAACAAATACACGAAACTTAATATTAGAGATATGATTTGAATTCTTAGGTCAAAGAGTTTTTATATTCGTCGGTCTCGTGGTGTAATGGTCAGTGCATTTGCCTACCAAGCAACAGGTCTCGGGTTCGATATATTTATTTGAAAGGAGGTTTTCACATCAGAATATTTCGTAGTCTGAAGCCTGGTACCTGAAGCGTAAGACTGATCATCTTATCTACATTTAACAAAAAATGATCAAGATACGCTGCGATTGATGTACAAATGCAGTTCCCTATGCACCATTAGGTGCGGAAAGGGAATGGTGATGATGACATGGGCACAGCCTAAAAAGCCTTAGTGCGTTCATTAATATTTCAAGGAGTGTAATTTTAAATTAATAACAAAATAAATAAAAAGGAAATTAATAAATAAATAATATTTTTTAAAAGTGTCATTGATACATTTCTGCTCATATAGTTACAATACGAGATCTCAGCAAAATGCTGAAACGAGGGTTTCCTGTAATTTGAATTATGTAATACCAAAAACACGTACGACTTTTGCTCAGAGAAATTTCTCTTTTGTGGCCCCAAGAGTGTTCAGTGTCCTGGATGAACATATTAAATTCTCCAAAATGAAAGCCATTTTCATGAGAGGTTTGCATTTTTTGGAAGAAACCATTGCAGGAGCCTGCTGCGAGATATTGCATAGATTTATATACAACTAAGCGTGTTGTCCAGATGTTTATTGAAATATGTGTTTATGTAATCATTTTTATTTTTCCTATTATATAATAATGTACAAGCTTCCACTTTCCATTATGTTGTATCCCAACTCAACACAAGGCTCTTGGCCTCAAAGAGTTAGGGATACGTTTTTTTTTTTTTAATATATTTGTATTTGTATGAATAAATGAATAAAGATGTCGATCTTGCTTTCTTTTTTTTTGTTCTAGGCTGTGTTTTTTTTTTTTAATGCTAATTCTATTTAAGGCCTGAATTGAGTCTGCAATAACTCCTGGTTAAGTTATTCATTTGTATTATTCACACTTTGTAAAATACTTTGTATTATATCTTTTACAAATATAAATATAAAAAATATGAAATGGTGAAATTGAGTACGTTAAGCGATTACTGATTTATGCCACCATAGGAATGCTAGTTACTAAATTTTATTTTCAAAAATACCACGCAATTGAAAAAGACAAACGATTTCAACCTATTCTATATATCTACTCCATTTGTTTATTCTGGATTTTTTATAAGAGAATTTCTGTCCAGTAGAAAATATATTATATTTTCACGGGACTTTGGTTCTATGTCACACAATATATAATGTTTCCACCCGCACTAGAGAAGTTTTGAAAGTAAACAAATTTTAAAACCCCAGAACTTTGTTTTCGAGCTTTCGAAATCACATATGTCCAAAACAGATAACTTAATACATTTTATTGAATACAATTCGTGTTTAGAAAAAAAGTCCAAACGAAGCGAAAAAGCAAAATAGAATGTTTCATGAAACGAGCCTCCTAACTAAGTTGGTACTAACTAAAATGCGATTACTGAGAAAACTCGTATGGGAAACTTTATTTCTAATGTTTCTAAAAGCTCTTTCTGGAAATCTAAAAGTTCTTCGTTCTGTAATGATGAAATAATACTGGAGAAACTTTCTTAGAAAGTTATTTTTATTAAGTTATTTTGTGTTTTGTTGTTTTCACATGCACGTAAGAAAATAATCTTAAGTAGAAGCTTAAGCAATCATCTGTTTTGTAAGTGAATTAAGTCAAAGTAAGTATTTTAGGTAATACTGATCGTCTGAAGCGTTTGCAGAACCAAAGCATTAAAAATATGACCCTTTCGCTCTGAACTTAGGTGGCTTCGTTTTAATCAGCGCATAAACTTCCAGTCTCTTTTACTTCTTCATAACATGATTTATAATCCTTACGCACCAAAATAACCTGCTGAGAAAAACATTAACCGTTCTGATCATGGGCTTTCATTTAGAAAAAAACACTTTTTAATCCTCGACATACCACATCATTTTCAATCAATTCCTTTTCTGTTTAACATAATAATAATAATTATTTTGGAAAACGTATATAGCGCCATTTTCGTAATATAATACCTCAAGGGCGCTTTACAAAGTGATTATATAAAGATATAAATTTAATTTTAACTTTTTAATTTAAGAAAAATAATGTAGTTTTACATATTACTTTTCCACCACATGCTAAGAATTTATTCAAATGATTTAGAGAACAAGTGGGTTTTAAGTTTCTTCCGAAATATCACTTCACTCTCACAGTTTCGGATTTCTGCTGGGAGAGCATTCCATGCCGTAGGGCCTGCGACCGCAAATGCACGTTCGCCGAATTTAGTGCGCTTAACATGAGGAATAAGCTATTTATTCATATAAAAATGCTTCTTCCTTGATAAGAAATGCCTAAAACATTATCATGTATATTTAGAACGCTAAATTTCGTTAATTTAAAAAAATCCATTCTTGGTCCACATGATAAAGGTTTCAGCTCTTTTACTTCACAAACGTCAACTGATGGAAGAGCTAAGAAAAAGGGGATGTTTAAACATAGGCGGAATGGTGAATGTTACACAGTATGTAAAGTGGCTACTTAAAACTGTTGAGGGGGATTGTACCGGATAGCATAATCCGTGAGGCGAATCATATGGGCGAAGGTGTATATTTTAAATTCTGTAATGTCCAGCCGGTAAAAGAACTTTGTGACTACAAATTGATTGTAGATCACTTTGTTGATCCGGAATATAAAAAAAGAGTTTCTCACACTCACAACACTAGATTAAAAACTAAGGGCTGTCTGTTCCCCGAATTACAAATTACTTCGGAGAGCGAACATTAAATTGCGTTGTTCCAAGATTGTTCAATGATCTCCCTCAAACCATTATTAACATGAAAAATCTTCAAATGAAAAAAAAAGAACTAAAGAAATATCTTCTAGATACTTTATAGTGCCTGTTTATAAATAAATCTGTAAAATATAAATAAAATAAATGTAATATAAACCTGTCATTAAAAATAAAAATGTGTCCCACCGAAAAGTCTTTAGACTTAGTGGGTAACAAATTATTATATGTATTTTTTAATTATAAAATAAACGCTGCTCTGCAGCACTGAAACTGAAAACAGCCCATGACAGGTCATAAGCCCAGTAAATGCCTAGACTTCCATATTTCCTTCTCAAAAATGTTTCCGCTCTCTATTGCAACAAATTTAGAAAGAAAAAAAATATTTTTTAAAAAATAAGTATAAATTTTGACCAGTCTATTTTTTAGTTGATTAGAAATATTGTATGTATTTTTGTGCGAGCAGTTTTAAGTAAATATAAGTTTAAAAAATACGTCTTTCAATAAATACACCTAATTTGTTTTCAAACCGGCATTTGCAACGACATTTCTGCTATTTGACCTGAAAGCACGTTGCAAAACCAAAATTATGCATATTATTTTCCTCTTTTCAAATACGCAGGAGGAAAGTTGCCATGTTGTATTTGACTAGAATGCACACTAGTATTGTTGGTTTTATGTTTTCATTCCTTTTGCATCTGGAAGCAGAAAAGGATTGTAGGAATGGCAATTTAAAAAGTTGAGCGGATGAAACTGTTTTGAATAGAAACTACAACGAAATAACATTCTATTCAGGGCGCCAGATAAAAGAATATAAATAGATTTGAATAAAATACAATCTTTGATATTGGTTATTTATTCAGTAGCGACAATTAATTATAATTTCTTCGCTTCATTCTCTAACAGATTTTCGTCATGATCCGAGGTAACGCTGTGCTAAAAAATACTCTCGTGTGTAATGAAAAAATGTTTTAATTACATTGCAACCGTAAAAAACAAAAGAAGTGTAACGTTTCATTCGTTAATACACGTACAATTCAATCTATCTCTAACACATATTTACACAGAAGAAGAAACATCAGAACTGATTTACATTTCGTGTATTTTTGTTAATATCTGTTATTAGTTTTAATATATGTATATTCTGTTTATTATATTTTTGATCTGTCTTGCTGTTGAAAAATAATAAAAATTAATAATATAAATACCTACATCCAGTGTCGTAACTATAGTAACGAATAACACAGAAATAAAGACAAAGAAAATATGTATGTCCAGAGCATAGAATCAAAAATAGTCCGGAAACCGCATACGCGCATCAAACAGAAGGCGACTGAACTACTCTTAAAGGAGTAGTTTTTTCTTTTGATCCATTAGTTTCTTTGTAGACGTCGCTCAGTACGCAACTCCCGATTTGAATTCAACTATGCCGTGTTGTGTTTTTTAAAAGTGTACAAATACTGATGGGATCTTAAAGAAACAGGGTGGGATCACATTTCATGAGTAAGTAGCAAATGCGTTACTCAAAAATTTAATTATTTTTCCATCTGTCAGATTATCGAAGAAAACAAAAAATACATTTTGCTAGTGTTGCCAGGGTTGTCAATATTATTACGCTACTTTTTTTATCTAATGGTAGAACAAATGAAAATCAGACCTCTCAGAATTAACAACGCCGTGGTAAACACTTGATCGGTATTATCTTTAAAACATCATCGGTAAAAATTGGCTAGTGGTCCCGTGGCTAGTGTTTTGGATTTACGGATTAAAGGTCTGAGGTGCGAATCCCACTCTACCCCAACTTGATTCACATTTTCTAATAGTGAGTTATTTACAACTCGTTGAAAATGGCCCTCAAAATTAAATATTTGGGTAAATAATAAGAACTCAAATGTTTCTTTTTAAAAAATAATTACGTGACATAAAAATTTAATAAATTTGTTTTATTTCTTTAAGTTCAAAGTTCATTCATTATATTCCTTTTATTAAATTACCCTTTACTTATATACTCTGTTGTGTCATTCATGGCTTCCGTGTGTACAATATTTTTTTTTAGAAATTGACAAATTCCATTTTTTTTCAATATCTTACATTTGTGTTATGATTATATTTTTCACGATCTGGCAACATTACGCGGCTTCTTCACGTAAGCGCGCAGCGAAGGTGAAGTAAAGTGGGGGGTATTTTGGGCACAGTCCGATCTATTCAAATATGATTCTACATTCCTTCTGGGCTATTCATAATTCTATGGTCCAGAGATTATTTTCATACGTGTTTTTGCATGTATATCGTGATTTGCTCTTTTTTACAGATTGACAATACAAAGTAATACTAATTTTTCCAAAACTGAGATGCACATTCTAGAAGAATAACGTATCAATTTGTTATACGTCAATGATAAAAACTACGTTCTCGATAAATATATTACGTATTCGTAAGATCTTAAGAATTCAAAAAAATATAAATAAATAAAAAACATTAACTCGTTACATCTTTGTAAAGATTCAACTGAGGACACAGGTTTTGTACATAAGCACATTGTCAACCTGTTGCAATTCATTTTAATTAAGGACCCTTGAAATGTGGCTGCAAACTCATTCTGCCTCCATTGCGAATCCCACTTACGAACTTGTAATTTACGTTTGAGCATCGTTAACATGGCTGAATAGTACAAAACTAATAATACTGTAAATTAATGAATTTTCTCATTACTTTAATAACGATTTAATTACTTAGTTATGTTACGTCACACGATCGAAAACTTTGTTATGCGGTAGGTTTTAGTTATCACGCTACTATTTTTACAAATAAAAAGTTTAGTATTTTTTTTACATATTTTATTGATTAATTGA
>NW_028279467.1:0-128531 GCF_059751315.1 Micrasema longulum | reverse complement strand
CTCGTATTTAAAATTATATAAACTCTTATAAATAAACAATTAAAACAGTGTCACTCTCCAAGCACAAGAGTTAGTCTATTTTTTTGGAGAATCACAGTGATAACATTTACTAGATGTGTAAAAGTAGATATGTTTAGAATTTTACAAAAACATGTACTTTTTATGAAATTTATGAATAAAATATAAATTAAATAAATAAATATTTATTTAACTATAAGCACCAGCTGACGAACTGCATTTTATGCAGTTCAGTAGGACTTGATAATTTGTATTTCAATTTTTACATGTTTTTGATAAATAAATATAAAAAAAGGGTTTATAAAACTTCACTACTTTAAATTTAAAAAAAAAACAGAGGAAGAGAGGATTGTTTTTAAAAGTGATGTGATTTTTTTCAGACGTGATTTATACTTTAAAAAATTCTCAATTTCTGTTGAGATATCAATGAAAATGTCTTATTTCGTTAGGTTCGTTCTTGTCTCGTGGGATTCTATTCATAAAGTTAGAGAATGCGGTACTTCGCAACGGGGCATAATAATTGAGGGAAAGGAAGGAATTTTTATATTTCACCCTATTGATGTTAGGAATAATGGTTCCTTCCTTAAGAATATTATTTGAATCTCATTTCGGCCTCGAAACGTGAGAAGGTTTAATAAAATAGGTTTTATTTACTTTCTTTGGATTCGACGGATGCAAAAAATACATAAGCATGCAAATTTGGATCCATTACAGCAGTGTTTTTCATATTTTTTTGAATACGCGACTCCCTTACGAGTAGAAAAATAGTTGGCGACCCCCCCTTCCCCCAAATAGCTTAGAGTGCTTCGCATGCGCAAAATCTGGTGCAACCAGCTGCTGAAACAGTATCACGAAAATAAATTAAACTTTTTCTGTAGCGTATAACTAGACACGATATTATTAATTTTCAAACTAAACTATTTAGCAAAACCGTAGCCTCCATTCCCCTCAGTATTACACTTTTGTTTCATTTTTCCACTTGACGAAGGAGGGGTGAGGGGGGGGAGGGTGGGTATCTTATTATTATAATTTTGTTTACTTTTACATGGTAGAATATTGGCCCTTCGGGTCTCGGTTGTTTAAAATCTCAGGCTCCCAGGAATATCGCCCTCTTAGGCCTCACAATATTTTTTTTTCACATATTTGTTTATTCAACATGTCACACAAAATAATGCTACCAAATCCAAAAAAATAAATATCCAGGCAAAAAGTTGGGTAACTGAATGATTAAAATTAAAAAGTAAAAATTCAGTAAATTAAAATAATTTATTTGTACAGCATTTGAGGACCATCTCAACATATTTTGCCAGACTACCACAAAGACATCGTATATTGTTCTTGCATGTCTGCACTTGCATTCAAATACGATGACCAATCAAAATACACGCTCATGTTTAAACACGAAGTCCCAATACTTTGTATCGTAATAATTTATTTGATCCCTTTAAAGGTCCGAATTGTGACAAGAGAAAACCAAAATACAATGAAGTCAATACATGTAAAGACTATAGCTTCAGTTGATTCAGATTTTTTTTGTTGATTTTATGCTTCCCTTTTTCATAATTTTGTAGCTTTGAATTTGAAAATATATCTGTATTATTTTTTTGAAATTAAATTGTTAATTTTATATACACGGTTTTTCAGGGCCAGACCGCGAAACTTCAGAGGAACATTTTCCATGGTAAGCTTTAAAAAAAATCCTTAATTTTTTTTTCCAAAAAGTAATTTTTTCAAAAAATCATTTTTTGTTTTATAATGTCGAAATGAAGTAAATCCTTGATTTCTCAGACAAGCAGTCCCTCCACAAACCTCTACCCATCTCCTACCCAGCCGCTTCCCTTGTGCACGTCTGGTGTGTATCGTTTCGTTGGTCAAATAAGTTTCTATCTCAATTTTTTTTAAGGGAAGGGGTAGGGGTTTACGGAAGGGACGCTAGGTCGAGAAATTAAAGATTTACTCCATTTTGAGATTATAACTTTTAAAAATTATTTAAAAAAATTATATTATTATAAAAATTATAGATTTTTTTAAAGCTTACTGTTAGGAATGTTTCTCTGAAGTTTCGCGGTCTGGACCTGAAAAACCGTGTATAATCGTCAAAAGTAAAGATTTCAATACGTCAATAAATAAATATGTTATAAATACTTGTCCATAAATGAATTTTCCCCAAAACTCTCAGGTAATACGGAGGTGTGTTACATTTTACATAGCTATTTTTTATTAAGCAAGTTCTATCTGCCTACTAAAAACACCTTTAATTTGAAAACCAAAGCAAATAGTGAACAGTTTTTCTTATGACAAGTCTGTTTTTTGGTCCTGTTTGTTGGAAGATATTCTTTTAAGCAATAAGCCCGCTAAAGTAAGCCTTTTCTAGTGGTTAAAATTTTTAAGAGATAATTCAATATTTTACTAAAGTATGTATAACGTGCTTACAAAATACATAAATTATATGAACTATTGTCAATGTAACGAAAGAAATGGAGACCCTTTTTGGAAGGGAATATGCGAGGCATTTTCACAGGTTATTAACTGTTATTGTTTAGTTTTAAAGATCACCTGTGTAACATTCATTATTCTGTTTATGTTTGAACATACTTTTTGTATTCTTCCATACACTCGTATCTTTCCAGTTCAGTTTCCTAAACATGTGTTTCCATTTTCTACAGTACTGTATTTTTTTTATCATCGTCACACATTAAATGCAGCGTACAACAATAATATGTTAGCCTTACGTTACCACATCATCTTTCTCCAATTGATTTCTTTATTCAAGATTTTTACCTGACAGTAGCTGTCGAGTCGAAAGCACTCGTCCAGGGTTCTGGTTCTATTTCACACAGAGACCGGTATTCCTAATCCCCCCGATACAGAAAATGGATTACTTACCTACATATTTCAATCAAACCCTCGAAGAATTTCGATATGGCGTCCTCCTCTAAAATCTGAGATATGACGTCAAATTGGAATCATTCATTCTCAATTCAATTTTGAAATACGAAAATATCAATAACAAGCTGTGTTCTTAGTCAAACACGAGAATTCTTCGTCTGCTATTCACCTACCAAAAATGATTCCTAAAAATAAGCTATTACACAACTTATTAGTAGTATTAGAGCGCCATTAAACTTTCAATGATTTTCCTACTATAGCTGGTATGCAGATATTAGTAAAGGCACCTACCTACGGCTGCGTCGAACGTGTGCATATTACGCTGTATGTATCAGAGGCGTGCCGTACTTCATTTTATTTATTTGTTATCATATCAAATACAAAAAAATATGAATGTATACAAAGTTGCTTTGACTGTCTTAACTAAGGTTATTTATCCCGTTGTAAAACAGTCAAAATATAAAAACAGTAGCAACACATAGAAAAAATAGACTATAAACTAAATTTTCCGAAAAATGTAAAAACATAGTAAAAACCTGGTAAAATACACCGAAAAAAAAGTTTTTAAATTATTTTTTTTATTTGAAAATTTAAACCCTTACGGATTATTACATTCATTTTACAAAAATAATATTAACATTTTTTATTCATACTCGGTTGTTCAAAATAATATGTTTTACATCTTTTGAAAAGTTTGTCTGAGTCTTTTGTTTAGTTTTGGCTGGTAGTTTATTGTATTATTTCAGTCCCTGGTTTATTAGTCTTGATTGTCCTTGTCTTGTTATAGAAAGTTGTGTATGATATTTTTCTGATATTCTCGTATTATTCCCACGTTGACTACAATTTTTTGCAAGTTTTAGTTTTTCCTCTACAATTACATTTGTGGCTTATTTATGGATAAATTTTAATGATTCTAGTTGAAAGAGTTCAGTTATATTTAATTCCGTTTGTTTAAAAAGTTCTCTAGTTGCAGTTAGATAGGGAAGGTCATATACTAACTTTAATATTTTATTTTGTTGTCTTTGTAGTCTGTTTATGTAATTTTGATATCCTGTTTCCCATAGTAGTTGCGTATAATTTTTTTAAATTTTTACATAGGTTTTATACATTTTTTTTTTTTCCGTTTTTGGAACAAAGTTTTTGATTTTAAAAAAAAGACTCGATAATGTCACCACTTTGCTGATTAAATTGTTGATATGAATTGTCCATGTCAATTGTCTGTCTATTGTTAGTTCTAAGTATTTAACAAATGTATCATAGTAAATGGGGTTCTAACCGTCAGTAGGGTCGCAGTGAGTCACGTCTTGCTGAGGGGTGTGATTCTATTAAATGCTGCAAATGCCCAGTTGCATTCCACCGGCAACACTACTGACTAGTCCAACTCGTTAGCGTCCTCATCGCAAACCCCGGGCAATGGGATCACACTCGTAACGGTTTGATCACAGCAGATAACAAGAAGATGAAAGGCGAGTTTCAATCGCCTCCAAACCAGAACCAACCAGCTAAGAAAAGGTAACCCTTGCAGAAAAATCCACCAAAGAAGGCAACGGGAAACCTTTTTGGTCATCTTTTCCCAGGAATCACTATGGCAAGTACATCTAACAAGCAGTTGTCCTGGCTTCGGAGTAGCGCAGAACCAAAATGCTTTCGCTGTAGTGATCGCCAATGTCGGAGGACCTGATAACGCACCGCCAGAAGAAGTAAATATAAAAAAAACATGTGATTCATTTTTTCATACAAAATATTATATGAATAAAAGAACTAAAACAATTGTATTATGAATTGGTAAATTCAAAACTGACGTACGATCTGATTGGCTGGAGAAGTTGCATTAAAACGACTATGGCTTTAGCAGCAATAGTCCAAACATCAGTGATAAGAGTTATATTGAAAAACATTCCGATATCCAAGTGATTCACTTTTCAAAGAATTTCAAATACTGAATATCCGTCAACAGTATATATTAAGGTTAGTGCGGTCACGTATCTCAATAGGGAAAATACGCAACGATTTGCCATAGTCATAATACTAGACACTCTGATAATCCGGATCTGATTCTAAAGAGAGAAGTTCATATTTTTTTGGCTCAAAGGCAGCAATACTATATAGACCCGAGGATATATAACCTTATCCCAGATTCATGGAAGTGTAGTGGGATTGCCAGGCTGAGGAAGGTTTTACTCTGTATTGTTCGGGGGGAGTCAGAAAGATTGTTGTCCGATGTGGAAAGGCATAAGTTGATTTCTAGTTTTACTGTTAATGACTTAGGGTTTAGGTATTAGAGATATATCTATTATTTATTTTTAAATCTGGAAGTAGGGCACTCATAAGCGTATTCTTATGTGTGCTCTAATAACAATTTTTTTTTTTTTTTTTAGTAGTACATAGTTAATATATTTACTGTCTTAAAACGGAGAAACTACCCCTTATTAGGCAGTTTAGTACTTTAAAAAAACATACTTAAAAACAAATTTAAAAACATAGTATACAAAACGCAGTAAAAAACAGAGTAAAAAGTAATGAGGATCTCTAAAATTCTAATTTTCATATTTATGATTTGTAACGGAAGACGTTTTTACTGAATCTTATTTTAATTATTTTTTCTCTATCCTCGTGATACCTGCAAAATATTGTATGTAAAAAAACATACTTTGATTTATTTAATTTAAATTATTTATTGACAATTCTTGATGGAATACCATTGTAAAGATGTAATAACTTATATTTACATATAAATTTTAAAATACTTGGTACACTTCCACTTATTTATTTTGATCAATAAGGGCTTTCACCCTCTAATGGGCATTTTCAGACTGGTGTCTGGAGTTTTAAATTAATAACTTATATGTGAATAAAAGTTATAACATCATACTTTGATTTGTTTGACAGCAGAGAGGAAAAACATTTTTGAGAAAGAAATGTGGAAGTCTAGGTATTTACAGGTCTTATGACCTGTCATTGATTGGTTTAAGCTAGTTTTATTTATACTTTTCAGCATGTTGTCCAGAGGTTTTTTTTATTGTTTTTTACTTTTGTTATATAATGTGCATGCTTCCACTTTCCATTATGGTGTATCGCAACTCAACACAGGGCTCTTGGCCTCATAGAGTTAAGAATATATGATTATTTTTTTTGTAATAAATAAACAAATAATTCCCTAGGGAGGAATTCCAGCTTGTCTACAAACATTTGGACATTCTCAAATCATTGTAAACTACACGTATATTTAATTTCTCTCCATATGCATATCTACAAAAATAAAAACATTAACTATGCATTTTAAGTTAAATATTAAAGTGTAGCAGATATTTCCAAATTAGTTTAGCCATTGTGAAATGGAAGAAAGAAAAAACACTAATCTAGAAATGACGAAATTGTCTACAAAAATTTATCCGTCTACAGAAATATCAATTTGAAAAATTAACCGCACGCCCCCTGTGCCTCCTCAGTATTCCAGATGGAAAGCGATATAAATAAATCCAGATCAGTCGATACAATGAGCTTCATCTTAAGAGGTGAGTCTTCCAATGTGGAAATAACATCTCCAGACTATGAAATTTTGCCTCTAAAAAATAATCACTAACTCTTAAAATGCCGTGAAAAAAATCCCTTTGGACGCTGTGCTGTTATACCATATCAAGCAAAATATGAAATATACGAATGTTCAAATATTTGAAACAAAACATAGTCAGACTGTTAATTTTTTTTTCTCCATAATTTACAAAAACAGTTGTACAATTTAGGCCTCTAATAGCAAAATAAATTTCAAATACAATGGTCAATCAACTAGCAGCGTGCGCCCCAGCTCACTGCCGATAACAAACTAAATAACGAATGAAAAAAATATACTTTAAATATACAAAATATTCCCGAAGGGTCTTCGTAAAATATTTTGTGTATTTTATGTGTATCGTATCCTATTAGGATACAAGACTTGACATATTATCTCTCTTATTTATTTAAATGATGAAGATGATCTTCCAATGGACGTTTTCACATCAGATTCGGAAAGTAAAATCAGGATAAATATACTGGATTCATATAAGCTAAGGTGTATCTTTTAAATTGTCTAATGTGTGCCGGTAAAACAACTTTGTGACTACAAATTTATTGTAGATCTCTTTGTTGATCCGGAAAATAAAAAAAGAGCTCCCTGATCGTTCCCCGAATTACAAATCACTTCGGAGAGCGAACATGATCTTTCGTTTCGCTCTTCTCAGGAGAAAATACTTTCCATTCCTCGACATGGCAAATTATTTTTCAGCTTTTTCTTTTCCATCCAAGCCGCTAGACTTTGGAATGAGCTATCTCTTCATATAAAAAATACACCTTCTCAAGCACCTTCAAGAAACGCCTGAAACATAATTATGTATCCTCACAATACTGAACTCCTTGAGTTTTTCCACTTTTTTTCTCAAATGTTTTTTTTATCCCTTTTTCTTTCCTTGGTTCCTCTTTCTCTCTACTTCCAATCTCATTATCTGATCCCACATTTCATCATCGTTTAATACGTATAACATAATGTACTTTATTATTTTTTAATTAATGTTTATATATGCAAGCCATATCTCCTAATGAAAAAACAGCTGTTATTTTTAATTAATTAGTTTTTTAAAATTTATTTTAACATATGTATGTACTTTTTGACATACATTTATGGTTTTTTAGTACAAAATTTTGACCAATCTCTTCTTTTGATCAGTCTGTTTTTTGGTTGGCTAGAAGATATTGCTTTAATCAATAAGTCCGCCAAAGTACTTATTCCTTGCACATGAAGTTTTAAATAAATAAATTGCATTATTCCGATGTTGTTCAATGATCTCCCACAAATCATCATTAACATGAAAGATCTTCAATTGAAAAAAAGAACTGAAGAAATATCTTTTAAATAGTGCCTGTTAATAAATACATTTGTATAATATAAATAAAATAATGTAAAATAAACATGTCATAAAAAAAAGTGTCCACTGAAAAGTCTTTAGACTTAGTGAGTAGCAAATTGTACAGTACAAAAAATTCAAATAAACGTTTTTTTTACCATGCGAAGAATAATTATACTACTGGAAGTGGTGCCTATACCATAATAAATATAATTTACCGTATAAGAAAGAACACGATAATAGAATTTGTAACAAGGAACATAGAGACAAAGTTCTGTGGCCGGTGTTTGTGTGAAAGAGACAAAAACAAAAAAGAAATTCGTTAAATCAGTCGGTTATTGGCAGTTAGCAGGAGTACAAGTTAGTTACATGACCGGCGTATTTATGATTTAGAATTTATTTTGCTAAAACAGGCCTAAATTATATTAAATATATATATATATATTTATATATATATTTTTTTTTGTACATAACTTCAATTGTACATTGGCGGGCTTATTGCCAAATGGCAATTTCTTCCCACCAACCAATAAAATAAAATAAAAATATTGTTAATTCAAGTTAAAACATATTCAATAGAAAATAAATATTAAAAAAAAGCTAAAGATATGTATGGAAATAAATGTATTTGTGTATAAATAACCTTAAATTATACTTAATGAGAAAAGGGAAAAAAAGAGGATAGAGTAAAGAAAGAGAGATTAAGGAAGAGAATGGAGATGTTTCTTCAGACGTGATTTAAACAGAGGTAATGAAGTAACATCTTTGATGGTGGATAGGAGGTGATCCCACAGTCAAGCGGCACGGACACCGCAGAGGAATTGTGGATGGGTATTAAGAGAGTGCTTTGAGAATTAGAACGAAGAGGTAAACCATGAACCGATAAGCGTTGAAATTTTGTATGCAGGTATATAAGAGCGTTAGGACTATGAAGTACATTGAACAAAAGTGAGAGGGAGTGATAGTCTCTCCGCTGTCGAATTTTGAGCTATTTTGAGTTGCCTGCGATAATCAGAAATATGGTCATATTTCCTAAGACCAAAAATATATCTTATGCATGTATTCTGAAGTCGTTCAAGTTTATCGAGTTGCTCACAGCTTAAATCAGTCATGGAAACATCAGCGTAATCTAGAATGGGTAGTAGTAATGCTAGTACGGGAATGCATTTATTATTAAATGGGTAAAAAAAAATTGCAACCTTCTAAGTGAGTGTAGACTGAAAAATATTTTATGACTTGTGAAAAGGGAATTATTCAACAGCATGTCTTTGTTTGAGGTGTTTTTAAGAGTTAATAATATTCCCTAAATAATTTTTAATAATTTATTGTGGACTATCATCTTAAATCACAATTCAATAACAACTCCGCGGTTAACTGTGAACCAACGGTAAAACCTTTCAATTCCCATACCGCAATCTGCCAGTAATCGTAAATATAACATAAATCAGAAATTTCCAACTGAAGACTAATGTCTAACCAAGCGTTAAGTGTTGTGAATGCTTCGCGCTTTTCCTACAGTTTCGGTTAACTAGGCGTCGGGAGAGATTTATCGGGTTTTGGCGGTCGGCTATTTACGAACAGGCGCGTATTGGCGGGAACGAGGGCGCGTAGAAGAGCAATGACAGAAGGAATGTTTGGCGGGATATGTTTAAATTAAGAGCGCTTTCGTTTCATTTATGGATTAAAATGGCGCCCGTAGCGCCCCAAAAAAAAAATACAGATTTAAAATAGTAAATAATATTATTCATCAAGCAATTTTGTCTACTAGGAAACGCCTGAAAATATTTTCAACAGACAGATATTTAATTTATTTTAAAAAAGCGTTTACGAGAAGTTAATATTGGAACTTTGTCTTGTTGTAAAATCAAGACCAGAATATTTTTGCAAACAGTAAAATAGTCACTTTTATAACACTAGAAATGTAAGTAAATTGCAAATTCCATTGGACAAAAAATTGTTTATTCTAAGAGGACCCATATCCGTGTCCGTAAAAATGTTTAATAAACTATTTAAAAAATATAGGAAATCAATAGTATCAAACGCAAGAATGTTTAGTGTTATTAATGAATAAATGTTACTAGAAGATTTTTTTATTTTTTTTTAAAATTAAAAATTGATTTATTAACGCTTGCGGATTATTACATTTATTTTACAAAAATAATATATTATTTTTTATTCATACCCTGTTTTTTATAGTTATATTTTTTACATCCTTTGAAAAGTTTGTCTGAGTCTTTTGTCTCGTTTTGTCTGGTAATTTATTGTATAATTTCAGTCCCTGATTTACTAGTCTCGATTGTCCTTGTCTTGTTTTGAAATGTTGAAAATAATATTGTTCGGATATTCTTGTATTTTGTCCATGTTTATTACAGTTTTTTCAAAGATTTAGTTCTTTGTTTACAATGATATCAGTGGCTAACTTGTGAATAAATTTTAAAGATTCTAGTTGAAAAAGTTTATTAACGTATGAAAGTTAAGTTTTTTTTTAAAGTTCTTTAGTTGGTGTTAGATAAGGGAGATCATATAACTAGCTTCAATATTTTATTTTGCTGTCGTTGAGTCTGTTTAAGTCATTTTGGTTTCTTGTTCTCCATAGTTGTCTAAATATTAGGAACAATGTTTTGAGCATGTCCAAATGTTTGTAGACAAGCTGGATTTCCTTTCTAGGGAATTATTTCGATCTAAATTTGATGCAGTCGCAACAAATTGAAATGTATTGAATAATAGCAAAAGCACCATTAAGCACGGAGCTCCATAATTAATTTATGTACTTATTATACATACGGCCTAAGGCAATGAGGAAGTTCAGTAGTTTAAAAAAAAAAAAAATTTGTTAATAGACTGTTAAACTAAGTCAATTTTTTTTTTTTTTAATTTTTATATATCGTATTATCGGCGCTACGATTTTTCAAAGTTTTGTATTTCTGAAATTACTCCGCGTGTAACGTCAGAGTTTCATTTCCGCTTATTCTCATTCAGTTCTTCCTATTGGTCCAGAAGCGACAAGCAGACCGGAAATCTTCCATAGCTCTCAGATCATACGTTGATTCACATAATCCAGTGACGTCATTTAAAGTAGTGCGTTTTTATCAAAATATTTTTTATTATTTTTTCTGTACATTTTCAAGAAACTTTGTGCTACAATTTAATGCTCTAATTTTTACCCCGCGTAAGAAATCATTTTTTGTATCCAATTTCCCGTAGGGCTGAAGTTTCTCATTACAACAGTTATATAAAGAAACAAAATGTGTACAAGAAACTGATAAAAATAACATAAAACCATGTAGCATATTATATTTTTCTGTGTTATATTTTCTATACCCGTATAATTTAGTATACCCGTGTTTTTACGGCGTGCATGGTAAACCTTGTCACATCCGAAACCATGGTATGAGAAAGCTTACGTATGGTATGAGCAAGATGACACATTGGCATATTAAAAAAAAATAGCCCTTCAAAATGAAAAAATATACAGGGTGTTCGGCAGAACGTTGAACATACGAAAATGGGGAGTAGGTGGGGTCATTTGCTACCTACTCAGCCCCAAAGATTTGACCTAGGCCCCAAGATTTTTTTAATATGATTTTTTTTAAAATTTGGAATTTCGTAACTTTCATACCTTCAGCTCCTATAACTTTTTTTTATGGGCAGATCTGATTTTTTTTTTAACAAACTGATTAGTTTTTTTGGACAAACTGATTAGTGAAACATTATCATTATTACCTCCTTTGTGAAGCGCCGCTGCCACGTCGGGCGCTTCCCTCAGAGAGTGAAAGAGAGAAAAGAGCCCTTATGACTGCGCAAGAATGAAAAAAAAAATCTGCTTTGTGTAACCATCTAAGTAATAATCCGTTTCATTATTTTCACCTTTGCATTGATAAATTTCGCAAAATATTTTACTTTCCACAAAAGTAGAATTTCGTCGAAATGGTCCGGCTAGGTTAATAACAACGAATAACTGTGGTTTCAAAAAATTTATCAAAACAAACTACACACCGTTAGAAAGCTCATACTTAAGATATGTTTTTGGAAAATCAGAAGTCTTCCATCACTTTTAGTTTTTTTTAAATGCAACGCGAAGTTGAGCTTTAAATGTTTTTAAAACTATTTTTTCATGTTTGAGGGTCCATAACTTCGTTTCTACCAATACCATGAAACAAATATTAATTTTAAAAGAACTTATCAACCATTAAAATTTTAATAAAAATATAAAAAAATCAGATCTGCCCATAAAAAAAAAGTTATAGGAGCTAAAGGTATGAAAGTTACGAAATTCCAAATTTTAAAAAAAATCATATAAAAAAAATCTTGGGGCCTAGGTCAAATCTTTGGGGCTGAGTAGGTAGCAAATGACCCCACCTACTCCCCATTTTCGTATGTTCAACGTTCTGCCGAACACCCTGTATATAATAAAAACAAATGTTTGCTTGCTTCTGCAGAGCGCATAGCTAGTTACCTCCTCTGTACTCCTGTTTTGTCCCCCGCAGCAGTTAGTATCTATTCGGTTTTTTAAATTATGCTTCTTAAACATGCCAATACGTTTGCCCATGGTCTCTACTTTATTATTATTAATTTTATTTTTATTTATTTAACTTTTTGTACGTAATGTTATTTGTACATTGGCGGGTTTATTGCCAAATGGCAATTTCTTCCAACCAACCAATAAAATAAAAGTTTAATTTTTATAATTCAAGTTACAGAACATATTCAATAGAAAAAAAAATATTAAAAAACTAAAGATATTTAAAAATAGAAATAAACGTATTTGTTTATAAATTACCTTAAATCAAAACTATTACTCAATGGGAAAAAGGAAAAAAGATGAAAAAAGAAAGGAGGAGAGATAAAGGAAGAGAAAGGAGATGTTTCTTCAGACGTGATTTAAACAGAGATAGTATAGTAACATCATTGATGGTGGATGGGAGATGATTCCACAGTCGAATTCTACTGATATGATTCTGGGGTGTCCATTTGTCATCATTTTGCCTCGCCGAGAGTCCTGCTCACTGACATTTTGATTTTGCTACAAGATCCATAATCCGGTCCTCCGGTCCGGAGTCTTAATCCTTCATTATTTATTCTGACTCTTAGACATACACCAAGCAACTGTTTTTCCATGGATCGTTGCGTGCATTGGCTATTTTTCTGTGTCACAGACATGGTTTCTTGTGGCGGCCTGGTCACTGAATTATCCGAATTATCACTGACGAATGCCTACAGAAGAGCACAAGACCGTTCCAGATGGAGAAAGACTGTCCACAGATGAGCCATGCCTGGCTCAGGCGTGATGCGTGATCACCATTCTTAGACATGAGGTACGGATTGAAGAGAGAGAGACAAGTACAAGTGTAAAACTTATTTTGTAAAGTAAATATTTTTAAAAAAAGCAGAAATGTCAAATGTAATTCTATCTATACTGTCAACAATATTTTGAGTTTGTCCAAATTTTTGTAGACAAGGACTGGGGTTGATAAATAACCTGGTCCATGAAAGAAGTATAAAAATTGAAAAAATAATATTTTCAGGCGTTGCCTAGTATGTAGGTGAAATAATTCAATTAGATGAATCTCACCCGCATAAATAAAGGTTTCAGCTCTTTAACTTCACAAACATCAACAGATAAAAGAAGTGAAAGAATATAGATGTTCAAATATAGGCATAATGGTGAATGTTACACAGTGTGTAAAGTGGCCACTTAAACCAGCCATTGACAGGTCATATAAGCCCTGTAGATGCCTGGACTTCTATATTACCTTCTATTATATGTTATTCATATCTGTTGTAATATGTTACTATCTATACTGTGTTATTCTGTAATCATTGAAGATAGCACGAGATATTTTATCGACGAATTTAAAAATGTACAAATGTAAAAATGTTTTATTGAGTGTGAGTTATTGTTGAATTTATTAAAAAAAAAAAAACCACGTCGGGAATCGATCCTGAGTCCTTTGATAGGTAAGTAAGCTAATCATTCGACCACGAGTCATACATGACCATTTTTTATAAATAAATACATAAAATATACTGGATTTTTCGTTATTAGGAATTTGCTTTGTGCGAAACAAGGGTACTGAAATGTCAAACGCCTAATTTAGGCTCTGTTATGTTGGTCATATCTACCTGTGGACAAAACTTACGTTTTTTTGTGTTCACCTGTTTACTGTGAATTGGTCAAGGACTAATAAGGGACACACTGTGTGACCCGACTGAGTTAGGCCCATTTTAGACGAAAGTCAAAATCCATTTATTATTTATTTAGCTAAGCCTCAATTTAGAGACTTGTTAGCAAGTGGAATAGAGGAGATATGGAAGGGGGTAGTGAAAATTGCAAATTAAATTAAATCAGATTGAAAATTACATCACAACACCTGGACCAATGTATTTTTTTCTTGTAACTGGCGGGAATCGAACCCGCGATGCCAGTTTCACAGTTGGCCGTCTGACCAACTGCGCCACGGATCCTGTCTTATATGAAAAAAATAAAGACAAAATAATAAAAACTTATCTAAAAAAAAAAACAAAAATAATAATGGCGAGCAAACGCACTAACCAGTATACTATAAGGCCGACTAATCTCCACTTTTAAAACCTTAAGGTTTAAGGTTACCTTAAGGTACTAATAACGGACTGTGCTGTGACTTACACTCTTTTGTTATTTAGTGGATTTGAAGTTATATAATTTTAAATTATAAAAAAAAAGTAAAACAAATGTTATTTGATCATACAAATATAAAAACTCATGTACATATTTATATATATATGCGCATGTACACGTATACATATACATGCATACGTACAAATTACACGTACACTGCATGTTATTTACACTTCTGCGGTATGACAGGCCATGACAGGTCACAGTGGCGAACGGTGATTTTATTTACAGGTAAGCTATGTACTATGTAGCTACTATGTAGGTACATAATATAATATAAGTTATATAATAAACAATGAATTGCTATTTTTTCTGCGGTTCTGTGTGATACAAAACTCTCATCTATGAAATCAACTCAAACTACGTAACTTCATGATATATTATATTGTGTAGATATAATATCAATTAATTTAACGCATAACTTATATAAAAGTTTACAATTCAGTCAGTATTAGGTATTCTCATAAAGATTGAAATATCAACTGGCCGATTTGTTCTAGAAATGAATACTTCCAAAAACAGCCGCGACGAGCGCCACGTGTGTTGCCAAAGAAAAATAGTCCTTAAGAAATAATGTTTGAAATACTGTTTTCCAAATCGAGAATTTTCAAAGAATTTGAGTAATCTGCAAGTTAACTTTAGGGGAAAAATCCCGCTACTGGGTTTAATATGTTCAAAATATAGTACACCTATTTGTATGAAGAAATAAGCTGGACTAATCGGCTAGTTCCTTGGCTCATTGCTGGCGCTGCGCTGGGCGCGCTTTATTAATATTAATATTATTATTTTTATTTGGAGAAACATAAGCAACAAGCTACAAAAAGTGGCTTGGTGGGATTTTAGTTTAAGTAAAAATATATAAATACAAAAAATAGAAGAATTTTTTTTAAATTGTAAAAATGTATAATTATGCTATTAAATAAATAAAATAAATACAAATGGTGGCAATGATTTTTAAGATTAGGTTTTTTTTTCTGTTAATAAAGTCACTGTAAAACATTACTATGCATAGTCAAATCTAATGGTAAGCTGCGCATAATCTCTTCTATACACGATTCGCCCCTGGCAGCTCATAAACCCTGATAATGCCTAGACTTCTACATTTTCTTATGTTCTTTATCTCTATAGTACTATGTTAAATCTAAATACACACGGCATGGTAAAATTAACGGTCTTTTAAAGTAAATCTTAGTCAAATTAAAAACAAATCTTAATAATTACCCTGGAGGTTGAATCCAGTCCTTGCCTACAAAAAATTGGGTAAACTCAAAATATTGTTGAATTCGATACGTGTGAAATGTGCCTTAATCTCATACCCACTTCCACAAATCAGGAATGACTAATCATCTTACTTAAGTATTATATATATATTTTGTGTCTATATTCAATCAGTTATTAAATCCATGTCATTATTAATAGGGATTCCCAGTCAGTGTCGTAAAAGGATACCTACAAATGTTTCCCATTGAATAAAAAAAAAAAACGTCAAAAATGAGTCAAGTAACGAGAAATGGCTCATTGCGTCGTTCATCTTTTAAAAAGGCGTATCTCGTCTTTTGTGGAAATTGAGTTAGGAATATTTTTTATAAAAATTCGGTTATATTTATGAAATTAATGGGCATCATACTGTCTTTAAATAATTTTTAAAAACCCACTAAAATACAGTGAGATTATTTTTTTATTATTTTTAAAGGCAAAAATTTTTCTAAGAAAATTCTTAAAGGTCGTTTAAAAAATTAGCAAATTCAATGTACGCCTTTTTGAAGAATACAGTTCTGTGTGTGAAAATAAACAAGAACTCTAGACCAGGGTATCCTAACCTTTTAAAGTCTGCGGATTGGTGAAAATAGAAGAAAAATTTTGCGGACCGGTTTCTCAGGTATAAAAACTTTTATTTATGTGGTATTTTGTTTATCATTTTCCATCATCATCATCATTCCCTTTCCGCACCTAATGGTGCACAGGGCACTGCATTGGTACACCAATCGCAGTGTATCTTGATAATTTTTTTTTACATGAAAGAAAGATGATCGGTCTTACGCTTCAGGTACCAGTCCAGGGACTATGAAATATTCTAGTGTAAAAACACCCTTTTAAATGAATTTTTCACGTCAATCATGTCGGGAATCGAACCCGAGACCTCTTGCATCGTAGGCAAACGCGCTGACTACTACACCACGAGGCCGACAAATTATATAATGACGCTTTTTTTATTACAGGAATTTTAAAATGGGTGGCAAGTATTTCTGCGGACCGGCAGAAAATCTCAACGGACCGTAAAAATGAAATCTTCGTAGTGTAGGGTTGATGCGTTCGCCTGCCCTGCATGAGGTCCTAGTTTCGATTCCTGGCAGGGTGGATGTGAAATATTTGTTTAAAATGTGGATCTAGACTTATATTTAATATATCTATTATTATTATTTATATTTCATTTTTCTTTGACTGGCACCTGAACCGTAAGACTGATCACCTTACCTTCATGCGACCTTCTTTATTTACAATTAAATCAAAATTAAAATGTCACAATCGTAATATTTTGTTTAAATTCTCTACAAGGAATAAAAAATTTGCTTTTTAATTGTAACATTTTTCTTGTATCCATATTTTTTTTCTTTTTAACTAAGCAAATTTTCACTTTATATTTTGCATTGCAGTATGATTTTATTGTTTCTACATGTATACACAAAAGAGTTGTTTATTTTTTAAAATTATTATTTACTATGTTTGTACTTACCTGTATAATTTTTGTAAATGCCCCTGGGCGTATTGTAAAAATAAAAATAAAAATAAAAATAAAATATTTTAGTCTTTCCTTTCCCCTCCTCTCTTTACAGTAAAGAGCATTTTTTTGTTCAGATAATATAATGTTTTTTAACATATAAATAAATATATGTATATATTCAATTTTAAAATAAATTTATAAGATTCTGTATTAACATACCTAGAATGTGTATACGTACAATTTATTTTCTTAAACTAAACATTTTGGGCAGATAGGAAAAAATTTCCGTAAGGCAATATGCCCACCCTTTTATACATTTGTATATAAAGTGATTAATAAATAATGTTTACCAAACTACGCCATTTTGCCGAACTACGCTACATTTTATGATAATGATTTATAATCGAAATAATTTTCGAACTGTCCGCGTGCAAATGAACTATTTATGTTAATTCCAATTATTCGTTTTTTTACTAATCGTCAGAGCAAATGTATAATCAGTATTATCGGTGTAAAGTCTGATATCCAAAAATATAAACATTATGTTTGGAGATATAAAATAATAAATTATTATTGATTGACGCATTACAATGACCAATCATAAGTATAAACAATCAAAATGATCGATTACTAAAATGTTAAATGCTTGAAATATTGGATTGCCCACTTAAAAAATAGGTTATTTAAATAATCGATTATTTTACAAAATCTGTTATTTAAATAATCGATTACAAACATAATACATACTCCGAAAATAATCGTTGATTTTATAATCCGTGCATAGATTTTCAGTAAAGTGATGTTTTGAGGGAAAATTAAAAGCAATCTGTTCTCTAAATCATTTGAATAAATCCGTAGCATGTGATGACAAAAAACTATAAGAATTAGCTTGTGGTCCCGTGGCTTGTGTTGCGGACTCACGGATCAGAAGTCCGATGTTCGAATCCCACTCTTCCCTAACTTGAGTTCTATTTTCTAATAGTGAATTCATTTCCTTTTATCTTTACGACTCGTTGAAAATTGCCGGTAAAATTGAAATATTTCGGTAAATTATAAAATCGCTAATATTTATTTTTAGGTTTAAAATAAAAAAACAAATAATAATAACACATATTTTGTCCTAAAAAAACACCTGCAACGGTAGCCAAAACGTTGAAACGAATCGAACCCACACAGAATCACTAAAAAGACGATACATATCAATTATAAAATATATCATAGACATAAAATACGAGTTTTACTTAAATACATAACAATATTTGAGTTTGTCCAAATGTTCGTAGACAAAAGACTGGATTTCACTCCCTCGGGAGTCATTAAAATTAACAAATAACAACCAGGATGGAGAATATCTTAAATAAGAGAATATGGAAGTCTAGGCATTTACAGGGCTTATGACTTGTCATTGGCTGGTTTAAGTGGCCACTTTACACCACTTCACTTAAATCCACAAATGGAAGAATTGAAGAAATATGGATGTTTAAACATAGGTGAAATGGTGAATGTTACGTGTGTAAAGTGGCCACTTAAACCAGCCAATGACAGGTCATAAGCCCTGTAAATGTCTAGACTTCCATATTCCCTTATTAAAGGTATTCTCCATCCCTGTTGTTATTTGTTAAATACATAAATTTGCAATAATCAGTAAAAGGTTTCATTGCTTCCAGGACGGTTTCATGGCCATCTCAAAGATGTCGCGAACAAATCGCTTCCACGTCCTAAAAAACGATGAAACCGGTCACTGGTTTTTCCAAATTTGTGAATTTAAATATCACTTGTCACTTATTTCTATGATAAATTTCAATGAAATGCCGCGAAGAATTTTCACGAACAAACTTGAATTTTATAATCGGTTATAAAAATAATAATTACCATATTCATCAAACCCTTATTCGAACCTAATGGTGAAGGAGCGATTCATCGGTAAAGTAAATGCAACGTGCGTTTTTAGGTCATATGTTAAGGTAGTAAAAGTTGATTTGTTTTACGCATCTGGTGCCAGTCCAAGAACCTTAAAAATTCACGACCACCCACCCAGAAATCAAACTTGCGACCCCAATAATGGTAGGCGAATGCGTCAACGACTACACAAGAGCCGGATTTATCTCCACTCGATTTCCCTTTCAGGATTTTATCTAATAGTTGCGATCGACTCAAAAATACCCGTCCAGAGTTCTGAATCTATTTCACTGACATAAATTTACTGTATTCTAACCGTGTAGGCACAAAAACTAAAAGGTTATTTCAGAAATCAGTAACCTTAATCATACTTTTCTAAGTTTTTAGGTTAATTACGAAATCATTCACTTATGTATCCGAATATCGTAATAATCGGTTAGATACTTAATTTTAATGCGTTATTACGATAATCGGATATTACAATAATCGGTCATGAAAAAATCGAATAATGTAGAATTATAACTATGACCACTGTATCATATGATTTATAAAAATAATCGAATAACACACATGTGAACGTTCTTTAACCATTTTAGCCCCGGTGTTCATTCCAATATGCACGAAAATAAAGATTAATTTATAATTAAAAATCGAGAAGATTATTTTTAAACTTCTGGTTTTTCGGATTTGTGTGTATCTTTCGAAATCCGGTGGGCCATGTTTTGATTTTTTCAATCCCTGACGTCGCTTCCTTCCCTGGTGGCAAGTCAAAAAAGCGTCAGTACTTTTTGTAATATCATAACGAACAAGATACAAAAAACCGCATCGATTTAGGACAACGTGCCCGATTAAAAAAATAGGTGAGGTCCTCATAAAACGATCAAATGTCATCCTGAAACAAGTGCCAAAAGAAGGAAAACGTAAGTCCACATCCTATTAATTTAATTTCTGGATTGATACATTTATTATAACGTATATCAAAAACAAATGAATATACACCAATTTTCTTCGAACACGTTTTAGGAAAAGGTAGCCTTTGTTTACGGTCCATAAGGCACCGAAAGTTTTTTTTTTTTATGTTAGTGGTCGGAACTATAAAAATAAAGTTCTTTAGGTTAACCGCCGGGTTTTTTTTTGTTTTAAGTAGAATTTCTGTGGTCAAATATAATATTTAGGTCTAGTTTGAAATATTTTACTAAAATTTAACTAATTCCATTATATATTGGGCAGAGGATCAAAAATGTTGACAGATTCAAATACTTGGGAGTTCATATAACTAGAATGTTGGCATTTGGCATGCATAAAGAGCTCCCACCCTGCCTAGGAATTGCTTAAACAACTTTTAACATGACGCGTAGTGTTTGAAACTCTGGTCTACACTCTGTCAAAACGAAATGAGGAAAATTCCAATTTTGTAAAATGCTTGTACTCCAATATGAGTACAAATCCTGATACGTTCCTAAAACTAAAAACACTAAAATTTTGAGTTTTGAGAGTATGTGCTTGATGAGAATATTAGATATAACCACCTTACGCCAAATATTCTCCTCAAGCACTTACTTTCAAAACTCAGAAGTGGTGTTCTGAGCTTTGGTAAGGTTTTTGGTGGGTGCTTTAGGAAAACCTTAACCCAAGTTGCTTCTTCTTCATACCTGAAGGCTTCGCCATTTTTCAGTTTTATTTGCTAACTTTTGGATCCAAGGGACGCGCGATTGACGTGGGAGGAGGAGAGAGTGCTGACTGGCGATATGGTCTTCTGGAGGAGTCTGGTAATGTCCACATGCTACATTTAGGGGCGGATGTGGAAATCGAAGAAGAAAGATGAATCAATAAACAAATAATGAGGTAAGGTTTGTTTGTTTTATAACTTTGTGAATTTATTATCAGTTTGATTTTTTGTTAAAAGTTATTATTTAATTCTAATGTACGTACTATGAAAATTGAAGACATGAGTGGATGAAGGCGTTAAGTCACAAATTTAAAAAAAAATCAATTATTACATAAATAAACGAAGATTTTACATACAGCCGTTTTACATAAAGCAAACATCATTGAAAACTAGCAGAAAACAGAATTTGAGAGCAAATGAAGGAATTATATCGTTAATAATTGAACCAATGTTCAAAACCTTAACCCCGGATATCTATACATTTTTTTTTTTTTACAAGCCTCTATAATAGAGGCTTAGCGGGTTCTTCCTTTAAAAAAACACAAAAACTTTTTCTACGCAGGTTTGAAAGCGTTAATAGATAATATTATATATCTTGCAGTGTTTTGCGCATTATATTGGCCTTCAAATCATAGAACTCGGAAATAAAAGTACTATCCTACAAATAAAATATAAACAAATAGGATATTAAACACTAAGTTTTTAATACATGAGGAATGTTACAGTGCAAAACAATATTATTTACGGAAGGTAATGCCCTTCCAAGCAAGGCTTTCACGGATCTATAATATAATGTACGAGTATTGATTGCATTGTGTTATACGATAGAGAAAACCGTTATCAAGGTGAAACTCGTATTTACACTAATAAAGTTTTGTTAATTGATAAAAAAATGTTTTGTAATGTTTAAATAATTTGATATTAATATCAAACTTGCAAAATGACAAACGTGACAAATACACAATTACAGATTTTTAACCCTTTAAAAGGCAAGTTTTATTATTAAAATCGATAACGTTTTCCCAGTTGAAATAGAAATAATGATCGAATTGAATAATCGAATAAATTATTGATTTCTGATATTACATAGATAATAGAGATGGGCTTTTCGGTTATGTCACTTAAAAAATTGCTATCCTGGAGGGTACGGAATAGGGAAATATTACACATTACGAATTTATTATAGAAATAAAAGACGAGACATATACAGTATCACACATCTTCCATACCAGTCTCGAAGATGTCGCGAAAGCGACGAAACCAGTCCCTGGATATTCCAAATTTGTGAATTAAAGAATCACTCGTCTTTTGTTTCTATAATAAATTACAATGAACTTCCATCAAGAATTTTAATTTACAAACTTAAATATTTGACCTACTACAAACACCGATAAAAATATATGAAATGGACTAAGAATAATAAATTGTATTTTTAAAAATGGATGTTGTGGAGAATTGTTTTCATATATAACATTTAAAATGAAAATGTAAAAAAATATGTCACTAGAATAACGGATAACTCTCACTGATAGTTGGGACGTCAAGATTCGTGACGATGTTCCATAATAATTTGAATGGTCAGGAACAAAGTTGAAAATAAACATAAATTGTTATGTATTAGGGGCGTGGCCAATGCAATGGCCGTTTTTGCGGGAATCCAAAATTACAAATTAAAAAATACTTTTTATGTTGTAAATCGTAAAAAAAATGTGATATTTCCCTATTTCTGAAACAAAATGATTCCTTAATCCCTATTATTCTATTTGCAATCAATCGAAGTTACTAACTTTAACATGTGATATAAATACTAATTCATTCAATTATTTTTATTCGAATAAATCATCTTTATTTCACAGCATTTTAAATACTCTCCTTTTTGTAAACAAATTTTGTTGGGACGAAACTTTGAAAATTAGGTAACGAGTTTTTAAGAGAGTCCAAAATTTTCTAAATTAACCACCGTGTATTTGGTAATGTAATGTCGGTCTTACTATTTCGGGTATTAAAATATTTAAAAAATCCCTCCATTATTGTTTTAAAAACGATCGGAAGCGATTAAAAGAAGTTCGAATAGTAATTTATTTATTGTGGATAGAATTTTATTGTCCTTATAGATGGGCGTTTCGGTTATTCAAAAGAGCAGCAGAAAACGTTACCATTTCACAAACTAAATAGCTTTGTGAAACCGTTTCTAAAATAACAGTTAGCGTTGACAAAAAATCTAGCACCGCCACAGTTTTATAACAATAAATTAAACTGTTACTGTATCGAAAAACTATTGCTTAAGAACGCGACTCCTAATTTCTATTTCACCAAACACTTTAAATAAAATAAAATCTTAAATAGTTTTTTGTTTCAGTTACAGCTTGATATTTTTGTAAATTTGTTTCTGCCGTTTTGGCAAAATAATTTAGTAACAACAATATTTTGAGTTTGTTTGACAAGGACTGGATTCAACTTCCTGGGGAGCTGTTAATATAAACATATTACAACAGAGATGAAGAACATTTTAGAGAAGGCAATATAGAATATAAATAAAGGTTTCAGCTTTTTAAATTCACAAACATCAACAGATGAAAGAATTCAAAGGATATAGATGTTCAAATATGGGTAGGATGGTGAATGTTACACAGTGTGTAAAGTGGCTACTTAAACCAGCTAATGACAGGTCATAAGCCCTATAGATGCCGAGACTTCTATATTGCCTTCTCTGAAATGTTTTTCATCTCTTTTATAATATGTTAAAAAATTAAGTTTTAAAACAATTTAATTTTTTACTTTTACTAAGCGTTTGGCCATAGTGGCAAGCGTTTTGTGGCGCGGCGATGGCGCGGTGAACTCGGTGAACGGTAACAAGTGTAGTGTTCATAGTGACCCACGCGGGCGCGGTAAGACGTCACGTATCGTGCCGCAAAACGCTCACCACCATGGCCAAGTAATATTCAATAGATTATTAATAAATATTATTTATTTGTTTATTTGTTTAAATTTAATGTTGTGCACACAGTGCTATGTTAATATAAATCTAGACAATATTACGAACAAAATAAACCTAACACAGCACCAATTACGTACACAACACAATATATGAAACAACTATCTAACAGTACAACAAGATGTAAGAAAAATTTGTGCTTTGTGTGAATTTACTAGCGATTGTGTTTTTATTGTTGTGAGTATGAAATGTAGTGCGTGGAGTGAGGTTTATGGAGTGCTGTGCATAAGATGTGGTGTTTATGTAGTGTGTATTCTGGTAGTACCTAGTTTAGTATTAATTGTTTCTGTTTATTTTCAAAGAGGCTAAATGATACTAATATTACAGTAACTTTAAACTTTGAAGTAGGGCACACATAAGCAAATTCCCTTATGTGCTCCTATAATAACAATAATAATATTAGTAATACTAAACATTAAAATCTATAAGACTCAGCTTCCGTTTGTAGCAGAGAGCTGAGTTGTTAAAGATGTCTAAATCGTACATCTTCTCAATTTTAGAAAAGTAACTAACTAAGTAAGTAGTATTTTTTATTAGTCACTCTGTATTCTCATGTACATATATTATAAAATCCTAAATTAAATTCAGTGCTAATATTTTGTTTTTATATACGTTACCAAGAATAATAATAAGTTATTCATTTTCCAGAAATGCTATCGGAAAATTCTGAATTACTAGAACGAACTTAAGAATTATATTGTTACAAAATAGGCGTCATGATTAGTATCTGATATCGTAATCTTATCTGACGGAATTATATCAAATGGAAATTCCAGTGCGAACGGCTTGTTTTGATAATAATAATAATAATAATTACGATGAGTCGCTGGGTAATCGGCTGATCAAATAATGATATTGAAGGAAATATGAAAACATGTTCCAAATTTCATTTGGTACAAAAAACAAATTGCTTTACTGCGCAGAACAGACAGGCCAAATAAACACTAAAATCACACTTTTACACAATACTTCGCACTTTATATAATCCTCGTGTCTGGCAGAATGAGGAATATGTTTTTTGTTTGAATCAAAACTCTGATGGGGTATTTTCGAATTATACCTTTAGTCCTTGTGTTCATTCAAATATACGGGATATTTAAGATTTATTTATTCAGGTACCTACTGGAATTAAAAAGCGGCGAGTTAATTTTTTAATTTCTAATATCCTTAAGAACGTCTGTATTTTTTAATGCTTATGTTAGGAGACGGAATTACACGGAAAATGAGTTTTTTAGTTTGACAGTTGACTTCAAGCTGGTTGGTTTGTTTTGTACTAAATTCTTGTCGTCCTTTCAAACGATATTTAAGCCAAGTTTTCCATAAATTTTACTAAAATTTTACTAATTTGATCAAATAAACATGCATTTTAAGACAATAACACATCGTATCTTTATAATAAAAACGACTTAACTCAAAAAAACCTTAAAATGAGTTAAGAGGAAAACTTGTTATACCTCTACGCAAACAGCGCACTAAATTCAGAGATCGCGCATTTGCGGTCGCAGGCCCTATGGCATGGAATGCTCTCCCAGTAAAATGTATTTCGTTGTAAAATTACGTATGTTTTTTTCTGAATTAGTAAACTAAAAGACGATGATTGTTTTATGTTTTTTTTTTATTTTTTAAGAGAAATACTCAAATTCAACTCCCTGGGGAGCTGTTTATTACACAGTGTTAAAAGTAGCCACTTAAACCAGCCATTGACAGGCCATAAGCCTTGTAGATGCCTAGACTTCTATATTACCTGATCTTAAATGTTCTTCATCTCAACAAACAGCTCCCCATGGAGTTGAATCCAGTCCTTGTCTTCAAAAATTTGGACAAACTCAAAATATGTAGAAGTATAGAAATTGAAAAAATAAATTTTTTAGGCGTTGCCTAGTATGTAGCTGAAATAATTTAATTAGATAAATCTAACCCGCATAAATAAAGGTTTCAGCTCTTTCACTTCACAAACATCAATAGATGAAAGAATTGAAGGAAAATAGATGTTTAAATATGGACAGAATGGTGAATGTTACACAGTGTGTAAAGTGGCCACTTAAACCAGCCATTGACAGGTCACAAGCCCTGTAGATGCCTAGACTTCTAAATTACCTCCTCTTAAATGTTCTTCATATCTATTGTAATATGTTAATTTACTAAAATATTAAAATTTTTGGACCATTGGGAGTTTTGGGAGGAGAGATCATTTGAGTGGGATTTGAACCTCGGACTTTTGGTCTGTGAGTCCACAATATTACCACGGGACCACCATCCGGTTCAATCAATGTTGATTGATTATTTTTTACATTTAAACATTTAAATAATTAAATAACTTATAACGTTTGAAAACTTATTTAAAAACTGGCCCGGTAAAGGAGTATTTACTACATTAGTACCTAAATAGTTAGCATTTTTCAGTGACATAAGTAGCTAGGTTCAATTTGTAAAACAGGTCAAACAAATGAAAATTCTTGCTCCCGATTAGCTAAAGTTACACACATTTAAATAATGTACGAGAATACACACATACACACACACATGCTGATTCGCATGTTATGTAGGTGACGCATATTGTTACACTTATCACCTTTAGCACACCTATTATGTTGCTGTGTTGAGCTTGTTATCTAGGTATGTGTAAATTGTTATTATGTAAATGTGAATGGTTATTACTATTCTGATTACTTAATATAAATAGTGGCCCATTGCTGTGCGTATAATATTATAACGACATAATCTAAATAATAAAATGACACGTATAGAAATGAAATATGCAACTGAAAAAAAAACACTTTTACACCCATTGAGGTATTTTATTTTATTTTATTAGGTAATTCAACAAAGATACATACTAGAAAACATACAATTTAAAGCATTCGTCGAAATAATTTAACATGCATATATATCTTCAATCATAGAATTACACAAACTAGATTTATACGTTAAGTTGTAATACATATTTTTTTATATTTTTGTTTATACAGGATACAATGCAATAAAAAATAAGTTGTACGTGTGTACTTATTGAATAAGATTTATTCCTAAGAGATTATTCGCAAAAGCTGAGAGAGTATCATGAAAAATGTCAATTGTATTGTTTCGGCAGTATATATTTATTCCCGACACATGCGGGCCATAGGTGTGTGGTATGTAGCATTATTTGAAAACAAAGGCAGTTTAAATATTTCCCGATATCTGAGTGCTCTGAATCCTGCATTTATTTGTATTTTATTTAAAAGGTTAGTACCTACTTTGTAGTTTAATATTTTATACAGAAAATTTATATCGAAAACAACGCGGCGTTTTATCAGAGAATTAAAATGAAAAAGAGTTAGAAGTTGCTCGTGATTTGAATTTGAACGTGGGTTAGAAATTTGGAACTTATACAAAAGGTACTTTAAGAACAAATTCTATTGAATTTATATGGTTTTGATATTGCGGACTCCATACGCATGAATAGAGTAAGCATGACCGTTTAAAATATGATCCCTCAACCTGCGGCCAATTGGCATAAGTTTAATAGAACGGGCTTTAGTCTGACGAGCAGTTCCGGCTATTTTTGAACTTTTGTCTCCTCACAATTACTAAAATGCCTATATGTACGCTAAGATACTGCACAAATCGATCTGGAAAATCGACGGTATAACCTTTCGCCGGTAAGCAATGTTCTTATCTTTTTTATTTTTTTAAATTTAATTTATTTGTTTAAACGCCTTGCAGGCTTCTACATGTTTTACATATATTTATATATAAAGAACAGACATATATTTTACATAAAAGTAGAAAAAAAAAATTAATTAAGTAATAAGAAAATGAAAATAAAAATATATAAAAACTAATCTTACATATGGTACAAGTGTTGTATTAAACATATCTATATCATTTGCGTATTTGTTAGGCGAGTGTGCACTGTAGTTAGTTGTAGATACATTTATATAGAAGAGTTTATTAAATCGAGTAATCCGGCCGGGCTCTCGCAAGTTAATTAGTTTCAACAGCTCGGAACAGTCAAAAATATTGAATTTAATATTTTAAATAAAAATAACAAATCATTGATTTTCTTCTAGTTTCTAATGTGTGTAAGTTTAAATATTTATTTAAGTATGTATAATTAATATGTTCAACTGGAATACCCAATTTAAAATTAACGAAACGTAGAAATTTATGTTGAATTATTTCGAAATGATTTATATGCACTTTATAATATGGTGACCATATAACCGAGCTGTATTCAAGTTAGCTACGTGCTAAAGCAAAATTTCAAATTTTCATTACATAAACTGAGTCTAAGTTTCTAATCGTTCGCAACAGAAATCCGAGAGTTTTCGTGCTTTCATAAAAAAGCTATTTTAATGTTAAAAAACGTCTTATGAATATGTTACCAGTACGTATATTTCATGTCTCTGTCCTGCTCAGTCACTCGGGCGAGTAGTAAAACGACAAACAAAGGTGACGCGTATGCGGAAGGGAGCGACACACTGAATAGAACTTACAGTAGACCGATGTAAACAGTTCGTGCTTTTTCGTTCGTCATAGTTTTCCTTATTCCCATAACTTTTCTGTGTAATGCTGATTACCGACACATACAAACAAATAAAAAAAACACACTTAGGGGTTCTAGTAATAAAAAAAAACTCGTTGCTTTTGAATTTTGGTAGGTACGTGAGCAAAAAAATCTTGAGCTGAAAACGCTCGAGCTGAAAGGGTTTATAAGCGATTTCCCAGACTTTAGACTGTGCTTCAGGGCCAGATCACGAAACATCGAAGAACATTCCTTTTTAATAAAAACTCAATTTTTCAAATTTTTCGAATAGAATCATAATGATTTCGTCGGCCTCCGTGGTGTAGTGGTCAAGACGCTTGACTCACGCTCGGAAGGTTCCGGGTTCGATTCCCGGTGAGAATACATAAATTAAAATGTGATTTTTCTCAAGCCTGGGTGTTCTGTGATGTAATTCACCACTGTTATTGGGCCTCCTGGCCTGTTGTGGTGAAAAAAAAAATAGTTTAAACAGATACTTTCGTCCTTTTTTTTTATTGGTTTGGAAGAAAATTTATCAAGCAACTTATTTCGAAAAAAACGTGTCAAATTTTTTATAACTTGTTAAAAAACTGTTATTGCTTTTTCGTGACTTCAGCGTCAATATCGTATATCGCATTGCAATAATTACAATAATACATGTGGCACTAACCGCCCAAAACACTTACAGAAATGCATAATCTTTTTTGTGTATTTCCATAACAATAACTCTGTTTCAAAGGTGGAAAGGCACTGTATTGGCCATTGATACAATACTCCAATCGCGGAATATTCGTAGTTCGATCATTTAATTTTACACCAAGGCAAAGGACTATGTGTTATTTCTCTTTTCCATGTTCATATTAAAAAAAATAGTTATTTGGCAAAATTAAAACTCATTCAAGAAATATCACTTCACTCTCACAGTTTCGGATTTCTGTTGGGAGAGCATCCCATGCCGTAGGGCCTGCGACCGCAAATGCACGTTCGCCGAATTTAGTGCGCTGTTTGCGTAGAGGTATAATAACTTTTCCTTTCGACGTAGATGTAGCTGATCTAAGCGTAAAACGTCTGTCAGCTGTTCATCTGGAATGCAGAGTTCCCTTAGATATTCTGGAGCAGAGTTGTGCAGTGACTTATACATAATCCAACAGAGTTTGTATTCCACCCTCTGTGGAAAACGTAGCCAGTGCAATTAATTAATATGGTGAAGGTGTAGTGGGTTTCGCACGTTAGTATAATTTGTGTCCTAACGAAGAGACGTGTACGTTTCGTAACAGGTAGACATAGAAAAGTCGGTAAGTTGTAATTTACTTAATTTTGAAGTGAGCTGGTATAATGAATTATTCTTTAGTAGAATGTTTACGAAATTTTAGTAGCCTATCTATGTATTTTAAAAACAATTAATTGTTGCAAACTATTGTCGTCAAGCTGTATCTTTTACCCTCATGATTTGTTATCACTGTGACACCATGCATACCTACGCTAAATGGACGCGACGTCATGCAATAAAGATTAAAATGTACCACGCTGACTGTACCGCTTAGCCGGGAGGGAATGCATCAATTTTTTAAATTTTTTTTTTTATTTAATGCACAAAATACACAATTTTACATAGACACAATTATATGATTTTTATGTCCCGACTTGTTAGAAAATTCAATGTTAAGTTGGGACTCTTCGATATATAAATCAAAAATATTTATTTACATATTAAAACAATATACAGGTAATCAAAACAATATGCAAAATAATCAAAACAATATACAAAATAATAATAGAAAAATAAAAATAATACAAATTTATAATACATGTCGAAAATGGAATCAAAAGTTATACAATAATACGTATGACAGTGATGACATACACATATACGATATACGTATATAGATAATAATGAAAACAGCAGCGATGTTATGCATTTATTCCCGAAGCAATCTCGATATTACCAACGCCTTTGTCACGCGGTATAGCGCGTATTTGAGTACTAAAAACGCAGCGAATAGTAGCTCAGATTATTTTGCTCTGAAAAGTTTGAAGGTTCCGCTAAATACAGTCGGTGGACACTGTGGACAGTCTTCGGCTATCTTCGGAGGCACCTGTGCCTGTGGCCCGAGTTTCAAATAGACCACCTACTTATGTATAACAAAAAAGGTTTGTAAAATAAGTCATGGAAATAAAATCAATCTTCAATAAAATTATACAACTCTCTGGTAAGAAGTAAAATGGAATACGGATCAAACATTTGGAATCCACATTACAATAAATATATGTGTTGTTGAATCTGTACAAAAAAAATCTAGAACTTTTATCACAGAAATGTCAATTGGGTTCCACACTCAATAGTTATGAAAAGAGACTCCAACACTTGAACTTCAAAACTTTAGAAAGTAGAAGAAAGACAAATGACTGTTTATATTTATATAAGATTGTAAACGGTAGATTGGAAAGTTCAAGCTGTTTAAGTACTATAAAAATTGGTGTTTTTAATGGTCATACCTTAAGAAACCCAAAAACATTCCACATAGATTCATTGAAGAATAATGTGTCCTTCTTCAATCTAGTGTCAAGAATGTGCAGATTATACAACACCATTGAAAACGTAGAGATCGACATTTTTGACGCTGGATTGTTTAGGTTTAAGAAGTGTGTACAAAATGCGTTTTTATACTGATGTATTAATTTTGATGGATTACATTGCTGGTTTTGTTTTGATGCATATTTTGTTTATTGATTTTATAAGTATTTTATGAATTGTTTTTATTAGTTTTATACTAATGAATGATTTTTTTTTAATAATTTAATTTTGATAATTTTTATTTTAATTTTATTTAAATATGTATTTTATTCATGTTTATTTTATTATTAATTCGTACAATTTTTGCAATTTTATTAAAATTTTTGCAATAATTTAAATTCAATTTAATCGTTTATTTTGCTTATTTTATTTAAATATGTATTTAGTGAGTGTTTACATGTAATTTATGAAAAATAAGTAGTGTCTATTTTTATTTTTTTTAAATATTTATGTGTATTATGTATTATTTTTTCATTGTTTGTAAACCAAATAAATAAACAAATAAAATATTAAATCAAATTCACCTAATTCATTCTCAATACAATACAAAATACGAGTATATGTATTACATCTGAATTATGCGTGCGACCACCAATTAGCTGAAAAAAGTGAACACCCAAATAAATATCTCTTCTCTTCGTTGACGATTGGTAGCCCAGCATTCCTAGTAAGACATCGGTTGGGAAAAGCCAATGATCAGAATACGTACTAAAGTATACTATAAATAAAATACTTTGTAGTTTTACTTCACACTCGAGTATTATATTAGTTAGAACAAAAGTCTCGGATATTCAGAATTATTCATCGTCAAGTGTAAACATAAACTGTACGTAGGTATGTAGTTGGGGAATGATTATTCAGTTGACGAGGTAATTGTTCGGTTTCACCTTCATAAGCCTATTTCACAGGATTGTAAAAATACACACGACAAGATTAAATAAAAACGTGTGGATTGATTTTCATTTTATTTTAGTATTTCTTAAATTTAGTTTATGGCAGGCAAATGCACTAATTATTGTATTGTAAGGCTGAGTCATCTCCACTTCTTATTCTCTTCTCTGGGTGCATTTCCCTAATCGGAAGTCTGCGGTTACGTTGGCTACTAATATTGTATTTGTGGCTTCCCGGAAATACTTCATTGAAGACTCGGCATACCACTGCCGATCCAGGAAGTTCTTCTCCTCCTAGAACCCCTTCCGCTCGGTGATATGGAGTCGGCAAGAGGCGAGATATTCCCTTATGTTGGAGAGGGTTTAAAATAAATTCTGAGGTATCACGAGGGAGTATGGTAGTTATCCGTAGCTTTATTCCACTGCATTCTATTTGGGAATGCTTGGGGCCAACAATTTGCATTTTAAAAGAGATGAGGTCACACTGACTCATTTTTTCAGACAGATATGAGGTTTTATCGATAACTCCGCCATTTAAGAGAGAATACATTTTTATGATCCTGATGGTTATCTCCGATAGCGTCAGCGCATACTGTTTTACATCCTGGGTTTCATAACTAACCTGCAGCTGGTTATGCCAATTGAAAGAGCAGTCAGGTAGCTGAACAAAATTACTTTGGAGATCGACATCTTTTACATCAGTGAAGCTATGCTTAAGCGGCAAATACTCTTGCTTTTGGAGAAAATTGTAACTGAATAATGTCAAACCATTATTCAAGAGTTCCGGGTTTGATATGTTGTCCAAATAAAACTCCTGAAATATTTTGTTATTTGTAATATTATTTTGGTAAAACAAAACAATGTGTATATTAAAAAATATTTAGATATAATCCCCAATCGAGTAAAATGTGCTATGTATATTTCCCAATATCAGTTTTTTGTTTCATTGCTGTATACAAAAAACTGTTTTTTTTTCTGTTGGTCCTAGGTTGTTCGCGAGTTAAATTACTTGATGCTTTTGTATTTATTTTATGTTTTAGTTAAAATTAAATTTAATATTTGTCTTTATTTTGTTATTTTTCATCTTAAATATCATTTTTATTTTTTCTGTGTAGATCGATTCCTTTAGATTGAGCATTTTTGTTATTCTATATAAATCTGTAATTCTAGTATATTTATTAAAAATAAATGTTACTTTAAGTGCTTTATTCATTGCTCTTTGTATTGATTCTTGCATATGTTTACTACATTGCGACCATATTATTAATCTATATACAAAGTGTGGACTTTAATTATATGGTACTTTAACAATATGATTTTTATTTTTTAAATAAAAAAAATTGTACTGGTTGTCTGTTTTTTGGTGTTGTATTCGGTGTGGTATGGTATTCGTAAATAATATATGGTTTCTAATAAATATCAATCCACCATAATTTTATCGTGTTGTGTGACTTTGGACGATGCGTATGAAATGGACCATACTATTTGTATTAGGTATTCGGTGCCTAGCGATAGCTTATCGCGGTTAGCTCGGTTACCATACACCGATAAACTTATCAATCAATTGCGTTTACTTATTCACATTGTATTTTTAGTCCACAGTACTCTTCAGGTAACCTCCTATTGTTTATGTATTTTTTATGTACATAATTAAGTTTTATACCTACCTTATTATTACGGCACACGAATGGCTAGGCAACTACAGGGCTTATGACCTGTCATTGGATGGTTTAAGTGGCCACATTACGTATTGTGTAACATTCACTATTCTGCCTATGTTCTAATACCTATATTTCTTCGATTTTTCCAAATGTTAAAATTAAAGAGCTGAAACCTTTATTGATACTAGAAAGATTAATCTGCCTTAATTATTTCACATATATACTTGGAAACTCCTGAAATTATTTTTCAAATCTAACATTTCTTCTTGGACGATTTTGTTATTTCAAAAATATTTTGCGAACTGGGCAAAGTTTCATACAAAAAATGTAAAAATAATAAAATTTATTAAAAAAAACACCAGCTTTGCTGGACAGGGTTCAAATTCCTTCATGAAAAGGTTTCACGATATGGCATTTACAAAAATTACACTGGTAAATACAAACATAGTAAGTAATAATTTTAAAAATAAACAACACATCAAAAAATATATTATATACATGTAGAAACAATAAAAAGCATACTGCAATGCAAAATAAAAAGCGAAACTTTGCGTAATAAAATATTATAGAAAACACATGTCAAAGAAAATCTACTTTTAGATCATTGAAGCCCCCCACCCACTTACTCGGATCCGTTTTAAAGGTCTTTTGGCCTTTTTTTACATCCACACATTGAAAAAACATTTTTGTTTGTTTAATGAACGGTAATTACACAGGCCGAC
Source organism: Micrasema longulum (assembly GCF_059751315.1). Classification (NCBI taxonomy): domain Eukaryota; kingdom Metazoa; phylum Arthropoda; class Insecta; order Trichoptera; family Brachycentridae; genus Micrasema; species Micrasema longulum. The sequence continues at coordinate 94,446 of NW_028279467.1, read as the reverse complement.
ATGTTTTTTGGTGTTTTGATTTTTGATTTTGACAAGTGTTCTTTACTAATTTGGGTACGCTGAATCTGAATACGAATTCGGTTTAAGTCCATCACGTAAGGATTTTTCACAAAAGAAAAAAAAAATGTGAGAATTTTTGTGTGAATTTTTTTTAATTCCTTAATTCCGTTGAATTTCACTGTAGAATAGATAGAATAATACTTTAGGATAGTATATGTACAGATTTATATGGCAATACTATAAACTGGCCGCATCTGTCAAAGTCAACTTGACGGCAGTTATTCGCGAAAAAGATTATGTTGGTAATTTGTAGCGTCGAGTCGTATTTTTTACTTTACGAGTGTTTGGTGCTTCACAATGTCATCACGAAAGTGTAAAAACAGTCCCGATATCTTTTGTTACGTGTGTGGTAATTTAACATTAGCAAAGCACCAACGAAACATTACGCAATTTATCAAGAAATCATACCACGCTTACTTCGGTGTGAAGCTAGGTGATCAGGACAAAACTTGGGCTCCACACAAAGTGTGCTTTCAGTGTGTCGATCTACTGAGAAAATGGACAAAAGGTACACGTAGCTCTTTGCCTTTTGGCATTCCTATGGCAGTTTATATAAAAATTTACAAAATCATATTTACACATTTTTCTTAAAAACGTGGCGTGCTGGAAAAAAACTTAGCACAGATTCGTGATCAGCACACCTCATTTACTATAACACACTTATCAGACTTAAAACACCTTTTCATGAAAAAAAAGTAGGCCTGTGTTATTATATTTTTAAAAATTTCTTTGTCTAAAAATGTCTTTGTCTTTGTCTTTTGGAAAAAAGTTCGCGATTTTTTTAGAATTTACATTTACCTACTGCTTTTAATACCCCAATTACCGCCAGAGCAACCTAAGTATATGTAGTCAATTCTTCTGACACCCTGAATCTAATTTTCCCAATTTAAAAGGCGATAGGGTATGTTAGTTCGTTAGCTTGAAAGTAAATAGGAAAATGTTTCCGTTAGTCCGATTGGGAGAACCAGAACCGTCACCACCGCTCCACCGGCCAAATAATTAAAATCTATTAAGCCTAAAAGAAAATCATTATTCACAAATACTATTATGTCAGCATTTAATTTAGGCAGAGGAAAATTTATCGAACGCATCTTAAACACTAGGCTCGCTCGCTTTTTCTTGTTGGTGAAGAGTTATCATCAAAAAAAGAAAAGTCATATTGTCGCACTTTGATGCCGCCTTCGAAAAGGTGGGGTCCAATGGATGCGTTCAGGGATCCTCCTGCGGACCGAGCTTCTGGAATTACATCTTAGATGATATACTCCAGAAGGACTTGGGTGCGGGAGTCAAACTGAAACATTCGCGGACGACTTTCTCTTGACTGCCGTAGCAGACAATACATCAGAACTTGAGAGGATGACAACCACTGCGCTGAAGATTATAACAACATGGGGCTCTAAAGCCAAACTCCAATTCACCGTAGACAAATCCAACGCGATGTTTATAACCAGAAGAAAGGACTGCCAGCCAGCCATTCACATGAACGGAGTCCAATTGAATTACGTGGACCACTTTAAGGTGTTGGGTCTTACCATAAATTGCAACCCTAATTGCTCCAAACACGTTGATAGTGTTTGTATTAAAGCCGCAGGCATTACGAACAAACTCGTGAGAGCCGCCAAACCAACACGGGGTGCGTCGCCGGAGGTTATGCAGCAAATATACGTAGGCGCTGAGGAGCCTCCAATCACGTAAGCCTCAAGCGTGTGGGTGGACGCGGTCAACAAGAAAGTCAACCGGAAAAAACTGAACTCCATTCAACGACAAAAAGCCATCAAGTCATGCAAAGGATACAAGACAATCTCCTTGGTATCAGCACAGGTTTTGGGTGGATACATGCCACTCAATCTGAGGATCAGGGAGCTTGCAGATGCATATGAGGTGAAGAAGAGCCTCACCTTGCAAGACTTGCCGCAAGATAGATTTTATTAGGGAATGGGAGACTATTTCTCACTTCCACATCCAGCGGAGCGCTATCTGATAGATCATGGCTACAATGATCAGGTTTTGCCTGGGATGGCGCGAGAAGAGTTGAGGATCTTCACAGATGCCAGTCTCTTGGACAGCAAAATAGGTGTAGTTTTTGTACCCTATGATGGCGTCAGGGAGCTAACTTGGAAACTTTGCAATTTCTGCTCCGTTTTTCAAGTGAAATTGTTTGCTATCAGAGAATCCCTGGTCTATGTTTTGAAAAAACCACTAAACAGATGGAAGAAAATAACCATCCTGACCGATTGCAAATCTGGCGTCCATGAAATAACTGACCGAAATTCAGTCCACTCTATTGTAATGGACATCAGATCAGATATCCAGAAGCGACGATGCAGACACCAGGATGTGTACATCGGCTGAAAAAGGGGACACTGTGGAATCTTTGACAACGAAAAGGCTGACGAAAAGGCTCAGGAGGCTACGCTCAAGAAGACAGCTCCCAATTTTTCCGATTTCCCGCTCAGCCTTGCCTATAGAAAAATAAGAAGCAAGACCTTTCAACTCTGAAACAATCGTTAGTTGAGAGAACCTATCGGAAGTATTACTAAAATGTTTTTCCCTACAATTTTTCATGCCTATGATTTCATGAGAATGCAGAAAGCTCAATACGAGCTCACCAGGATTCTCATGGGTCATGGTGGGTTCATGAGCTACCTGCAACGCTTCAAGCTCTCCGAGATCGACAGCTGCCCATTCGACGATGAAACTCCTCAAGATGTCCCTCACCTGTTGATGCATTGCCCCCTTTTCAGCTTTCAAAGGCAACAGCTAGAGGCACGAGCCTGGGTGAATATCTTTGAGACATCCCATTGGTGATTGGTAATAAAAAACTCACATGAGAGGTAGTATCAAACATGATCAATATAGTGCAGGGAATTGGTAAAATAAACCAAAATAGGGAAAAAAATGCCAAACACTCGTCTAGTGGAACGGAAGGCCTGTTGACTATTGTCAACAGACCGGCTTCTCCTGAAGAGTTTTAAGTGGTTTCCTCTCCCCATGAGCAAATGCTGAGAAGTACCTTATTGGTCCACATTAGAATAACCTTCCTGATCCCAACAGTTTAGCTAAAATAAAGTTATATTTTAGCAGAAAAATCCTATTTTTATAGAATAATAATAAAAACACTGAGCTCAGAGATCGCACTTTTGCCGGAGCCAGCCCCTCTACCCGGATCCGAATGCCTTTACATTTGAAAATCATCAGTAATCCCATTATTTCATTTATAAAATAAATTTTATCAAAAATAAAATATCTTCAAAAACATTTTTTGAAATTATAACTTGATAAAGAAGCGCGTAGTAGCTTAGAAATCGGTCGGTAAGCAAATAAAATTTAAGTGTTACATTTAAATTTTAATTGAATATCTATTTATTTATTGATTATTTCAGGAATATAAAGATGTTTGGTTTCAATGTATTCATTCCTCACAGGAAAATCTCGTGCCGAGTAAATAAACATATTTTACAAGTTTTTTCGACTCGACGTTTCTATTGACTACTGTATATGATAATATTTACTTTTATTTATCACAACACCACCGGACAAGAACTTACTACATGTTCAATAAATTTGTTTGGTATATTTTTAGAAAATCCTTGAAGATATTGCTTTCAATGTTGCAGGTTTTTATTAAAGCACATATTACATTACAATAATTAATAGGTTTTCGCTCAAAAATAATTTGATCATTTAATAATAATTTAGGTTAGACATAAGTCTTAGCATGTGGGTCAAAACATAGAATTTTACAAGAAACTATTAGTTAATGTAAATTTCGATGACCTTTGCATTGATTAGTTTTTTCTTTACATTCGCGTTGCATAAAAAAATGTAGAATATAAACGAATGATGTTTACGGGGTTCTTTTCAATGGAAATTTATTTTATTTAAGGTTATTAATTATTTTGTTTATGAAGGATAAATTATGGAATAAACTACACGTAATTTGTATTAAAAATTATCCAGAGATGTTGTTTTTTTTTTGCCAATACCCTTTAAAAAGTTATTGAATAAATAAAACGATGTTTTCAAATTTGTATTATATTTGAAGTTTCAACTTTTTTTTATATTGAACAATGAAATATTTTCGTTCTTATGATTTCCGTAAATAATTTAACAATTGTGCCGTTTTCTCTGAGTCTTTATAACCGTGTTAGAAAATAGAGAATACGTTATGCTAAGGTGAAATGTTAACCTTAGGCTTCCTCATCCAGAATCCGCTACACCACCCACGGGACTGCAACCCGTCTGTAGTCAAACATTTTATTAAATGTTAGAAAATAATTGTTTATAACCGTGTAATTTTTTCAATAAAATTATAGCGATGAAAATACGATACACCAGGATGTATTTGAACATATATTTATAAATAGTTTAGTTTGACAAAAGCAGCGTGAAATAAATTAAGGGTCACCTATACCAATGCATCCAGGTAATTATTTGGACTGCCTAGGTACTGCAGTGCCTCCGAAATATTTACAGCTAGACGGGTAAACACCTTCGCTGCCCTACTTCGCCGAATAGCCTGGAGCCCATGGGAATGCCTCCAAGCTACTGAAGGGTGGATCCATTTGCCCCTGTTCGAGCGATGGCTGAAAATGCTGTGACCACCACAAGGTCATAATATGGGATAATAAAGTTTTTATTTGAAGCACTAACTTTGTGGTTATTCATTATAATAAAATAAATAAAACAACTTTGTTTTTAACCACTAATTTTTAACCTTGACAAAGAGGCTCGTTTGCTTTGAAACCAGTCGGTGAAAAATAAAAATTAGTGGTTAAAAAAAAAGTTGTTTTATTTATTTTATTATAATTTATTTTAGTTTTTCCAACTAATGCATAAAATCATTCAATTAATATTCCATTTTTTTTCTATCTCCTTTCCTTACAAGCTTATTATTTTCATTCATTTTTGTTTTCTACTAAGTTTATTTTTTAGGAACTTTTTAATTTTTATACTTTTTATCAAATTATCAAACATATTATGTAAATTAAATTTGTTTTAGTTTTATAATGTAAAACTGGCTCTGCACGATAAGGAAACATCATCTTTTTAAAAACAGTTTTAAAGTAATAAGGGTCCACAAAATACAGTCCAGTAAAAATAAATTGTTTTTGCTATTTATTAGGAGCATAAAAAGTATTTTTAAATTTGTAATTATGAATTCCCGCAAAAACGGTCATTGCACTGGCCACGCCCCCAATACGTCACGATTCATGTTTATTGTCAACTTTGTTCCCGACGATTTAAATTATTATGGAACATCGTCACGAATTTTGACGTCCCAACTATCAATGCCAAACATGTCGCGTTTTTCAAGTGATATATTTTTTTACAATATCTTTCTTAAATTTATATATGAGAAGATTTCTCCAAAATTTCTATACTGATTTTGAAAATATAATTAATTATTCGAATTCCATTTCATATATTTTTGTCGGTATGTGATATTTCCGTATTTAGCCATTTTACTGGAATTAAATTATTATTATAATCTTCTGACTAGATTTCCTTATTGTAACATGTAAAAGTTTACAGTGTACATCTGTACATATCCCCCAGTATAATGTGTACTATATTCAATTTGCTTTCTTCAAATAACGTTTTTTGTTATATCATAAATAATGTTAGTAAACATTTCTTACCTCACCCGCCAACAATTACTTTAACATGCAAATACCATACACCTTCACTAGAGTAGTTGCATTTAACCAACGTACTGATAGGATACAGCATTTAGTAGCTAACACTGACGTGAACGTTGGTTGAGAATCTTCCAACATGGTAACACACATCCCAATCTTGTCTTCTTTGCTTGCAAATAATTGTCTACCTACGTGCAATCACTGAATATCATTTTACTTTTTAAATGGCAATGTTCAACTTCAACCTTTTTTATTTAATTACACCTTTCCTTCTTCAACTCTTTTATCTTACAAATCATGTGCTTTTGTTCAAATTATTTATTCTAAATGCACATAATAATTATATTTAACTCAACATTCAAATCGGCGTGAGCCATCATGATTTTTTTATTATTTATTTCCAATACTTCTTGTAATAATGAAAATACTAATAATATTTTAATGCGTAAGTAGTTTTATTCCACTTTTATTTATAATTTTGACCAGTGACTGGGTTTCGTCGTGACAGACATCGTCAGACTGGTGGGAGACTAAACAAATTTCTATGTTATATACAAGTGCAAGCAGGGGTTGTAAATCATGATTTTATATAATTCCGGTCACTGGTAAAAATTATTAATAAAAGTGGAATAAAACTACACCCGCATTTTTATTATTATAGTTAAAATGCAGTTCCAACAAGAAATGTTAGTAAAAAAACTAAATCCGTCTAATATTTAAGTTTATTTGAGACTTTCTGTCCTTCTGTTTCTTTTTCGTCTTGTATCACAACTGTCCAACCATTTGGCCATCCACAGAAGTCAACAGATGGAATAATTGAAGAAACATGGATGTTCAAACATAAGTAAATGGTGAATGTCACAAAGTGTATATAGTGGCCACTTAAACCAGCCAATGTCATATATCCTTCTCTGAAATATTCTACAGCTTTGTAGTAATTTGTTAACCTTAATAGGTTCCCTAAAATATAAAATTGTTAAAATACAAACTAAGCAGCGGTTTCATTTTTTTTTTTATATGGAACCCTAATTGATCTACCTTTTTTGGGGAGAACACCATCTCCCCAATAAATGGGACCCATGGCACCTTATTGTTTGCGTGTTATAATGTTGGACTTGGAAAGGAAGACTATATTTTGAATGAAAAATATTTACTGCTCACATTCCATATGAAGAACATTTTTCACAGTTTCACTTACAAAAACTCTAAAATTGGGTTCGACGTTTGAATGCGGAGATCTGGAGTGGCATCTAGTCTAGTTCTGATCTTTTAGTGTAGGCGTAGGCTGAAAAGCCAGTCTCACATCTTACAACCCGAACGGAATTCTGAAATGAAATCTTCTTAAATAGGAAATTTAAAAACGCACGGAAAAAAAAACAACTGAAAAAAGTAAAGTAAATTTAAATTTTTAAATTTAAGCGTCGGGACGCTTTGACATTCAAAGGTGAAGCTATTTACCGAAAAAGCGCCGGCGTCGCAGCGTCGTCTACACGTTTTCTACAAAAATATACCACGGAATCCCAGGGTTTCACGGAACACCTTTTGGAAACCGCCAAAGAATCTGTGCTGTGCCTTGTGAATGTGCCTTTGTGGGATTTTTTATTTACCATTCTTACTGGTAATATGTATTTCATTGGCATGTAATCATTCTATTTTTAATATTGTGTTTTACCTCTTATGTATACCGTAAAAAAACAAATGATTATAATAACAAAAAAAATATTTATAAAAAAAACCCCTGCAACGTAATTTCCATGCGATATTCATCGGTTTTCGTAATAATAAAAAATTAAAATTATTAATACTTCTCAAATATCTGTAATATAAATTGGAAAAAAGGAATTTCCTCTCAAAATACAAACGTCTTGCTATTTTTTGCGTTAAAAGTAGAAAAAGTTAATTATAAAATATAAATATGTTATAAGCATGTATAATTTTTTTTATCACCAAACCTTTTTCATAAATTAAAAACAAATTTCTTTTTGTTTCGGTTTTCCCAATCACAAACATATTTCAGAACAATTAATAATAAAAACACCATGAACAGTATCATAACCATCCATTAAAGCGAATATAATTATACTATTAAATACACGATTTAATGTAGATTTTTTTCGATCGAACAATTCAGGTTAATTACTCACATAGTTGAGAGAATAATTTGTCTTCTGTCACACATATAGGTAACTGAGTATTTTTTCTTGATAAATAAAATTGCAATATGCTCGGTTAGTTGAATGTTTTTCCAAGGATACCTTTGGTGTAATTAATTAAAAACTGATTAATAGTTACCTCGTCACAATATTATCATTTCAACATGTATCTGGCTATTAATGTATATTTTTGACCATTTGCATCAATAATTGAGTGTGTCTGAATCTTTGAAGATAATCAGGTATTGGGATCAACCCGCGGGGTAATTTATGAAGAATGACAAATTTTAAAATACAATATATAATATATTTTTGAAAAGGTATTGGGAATTTTAATTTGTTTCAACAGAGAGGGAAAACATTTTTGAGAAGGGAATATGGAAATCTATGCATTTACAGGGCCTGTCATTGGCTGGGTTAAGTGGCCACTTTACATACTGTGTAACATTCACCATTCTGCCCATGTTTGAACATCCACATTTCCTCAACCCTTTCATCTGTTGACTTTTGTGAAGTAAATGAGCTGAAACCTTTATCACGTGGGTGAGATAATAATAAAGTCAATCGTTCGCAATGAGGAACTTCAGCCCTACGGAAAATTGCATACAAAAAATGTTTCTTTACTTGGGGTAAAAATTAGAGCATTAAATTTTACGGCAAAGTTTCTTGAAAATGTACAGAAAAAATAATAAAAAATATTTTGATAAAAACGCACTACTTTAAATGACGTCACTGGTTCATGTAAATCGACCTATGATCTGAGAGCTTTGGAAGATTTCCGGTATTCTTGTCGCTTCTGGACCAATGGGAAGAACTGACGTTACACGCGGAGTCATTTCAGAAATACAAAACTTTGAAAAATCGTAGCGCCGATAATACGATATATAAAAATTAAAAAAAAAAAAAATGACTTAGTTTAACAGTCTATTAACAAATATATTTTTTTTAAACCACTGAACTTCCTCATTCTGTATTTTTGCGAAAAATGTTTTTTTTTTTCAATGAGTGACAGGTTAATAATTAAATTTGTTTAATAGAAGTGTAGGACTCGCCCGGAAACCAATGCCCAGTACCTATGTGACATCGGATTGCTGATACTTCATAAATATTTAACACAAGAGGTGGTACTTACATCAAGTTAGTACAGGACATTGGTAAAATAAATCAAAGTGGACTCAAAATGCCGAACTCTCTTCAAGTGGAACGGAAGGCCCTTCAATGACTGTCAACAGGCCAGCTTCTCCTGAGGAGTTTTAGTGGTTTCCTCATCACTAGAGCAAATGCTGGAGAATTATCTGATTGGCCCACTATAAAATATTTTTCCTGATCCCAACACTTAAGACAGATAAAATAGAAGCATATTAGCAGCATAAAAATCCACTTTTTCGAATTATAAACCTTGTACATAATAAGCAAAGTAAATAATTAATAGACTTCAATATTTAAAAAAAACAACACTTAGTGTCACCTGACTTACTATTGCCGGAATTTGACTTACTAAGATGCAGAAGATAAATCATGCATTTCCTGTACGTAAAAAACAAAATAATTAAAACATCAAAATTACTGATTACCTAGCACAATGTCAAATTGTTGACAGTAAGGGAAACAGAAGATTGCCTTAATTCCCCACTCGGAAGTAAATATAACACGATGGAAAAATACTATAAAAGCAACCTTAGGTACCGTTAATAGTCAATAGTCAGTCGATCAGTTCTGTTCGTACTGAAATTCAGGAGTTAACAGTTCGCAGTTCTCGCCATTACTCTCGTGCTTCTCTCGTGAAATTATGTATTTTGTTTAATACAAATAGAAGCGTAATGTCGATTTTCTTCTTTCATCTGCAACTGGTGTAAGAGCATCCTGCATCAACAAGCGAAAATCCTACATTTGATATAGCGCAGACGATAGTTAATAATTCTCCAGTCTATATTTCAGCCCTACTTTTAACATCACCTCAAAAAGCGTTTTCCATTCTACTTTGTCAATGGGTTTTTCTATATCCACGAAATAATATACGTATTTTGATTTGTTTTTAATATTTTTTCTAATTCTATTTGCAAAGACAGTATAGCCTCCCTAGTTGCCATTCCTTTTCTAAATCCAATTTGGCCTCGAGTAAGCGTAACCTCAACTTTTGGTTCGATTCTCTGCAAAATAATACCAGTCAATATTCTTAAAGCATGAGATATCTTCTATAGCTAGAAGGCTTTTATGCTATTCGCATTTCGTCGTACCGGAGTTTTAGGAAGAGTAACGGTTAGACATTTTCAAAGTTCTCTGGCATTATTCCTGTATTAAAAATAATCTGGACCTTTTAAACAAAGCGTCTGTAATTTTTTTCCCTGTCGATCTCATAAGTTCGACCGGTATTTTATCAATACTTGGTTATTTTACATCTTTGAGCTTTTTCAGTGCTTTATCAAATTCTTATCTGGTGATTGGGCCTCCCAAGTGATTGGGTCGTCTATTATATTTTTAAAGTTGCCAGTACTGTTTCTATTGTTCAGCATTCTTATGTGTTATTTCCGTCTCTCTCCTATTTAAGTGTCTTTAAATAGCAAAAACCGTCCTCTGTTTTTTTCGCAATAAAAAAATAATCAGCTCTTAAGACACTTTTCAGTACTTGTATATGTTAAACAGTCAAACAACAAAAACCTCAAACTCCGCAAGAAACTTGCCAAGACACGTGTATGGAGCATATTAATGTACGTTTGTGAGACATGGTGCCTTACTAAAAGAGACTAGAAAAAAGACTAGAGGCCTTTCAGATGTGGTGCTACAGAAAAATATTAGAAATTTCCTGGAGAGAATACATTACTAACGCCGAGGTTCTTAGTATAATCGAAGAAGGGAGGCACCTAATTAAAACCATCTCAGAGAAGCGAGCCCAATGGATCGGTCATGTTATGCGCCTTGAGGGTTTCCTGCATGACATAATAGAGGAAATAGCTGAGGGGATAAATCACAAAGGGCGCCCCCAGAGTGAGAATTCGGAGCAAGTGTGCGAGGATTTGAGTTGCGCCTCACATGTTGAGCTGAAGAGGGCTGCAGAGAATAGAGATCAATAGAGGACGAGATGCAGGTCTTTGCTGCAAACCAATCCCCAGAGTTGAGACTGCGAAGGTGAAGATACATATATTACCAGTTTTAAATATGCATCTGTATTTGTTTTTGCATTTGTTTTTAGACTAAAATAACATAAATAACATATTTTATTTTATTGGATGGTTGGAAGAAAATACCTTTTGGGAATAATGTGCTGATTTTCAAACGTGTATACACAAATAAATTAATTAATAAAAAATATTTATGCATTCTTCTCTTTTGAGGTATGTCGACATCTACTCGTATTATAAATACATTTAAGTACCTACCTATTAAGTAATGTACGAAAACTAATAAATTATTTAAAAGTAAAAAATCTCAAGAACGCATCTTCATTGAAATAACATTTTTTCTCTTAACCCTGAGAAGTTTATGTCAATATTAATTTGAATAGATGATCATTTATTTATTTTAGAACTGGTGATGGCAAAAAAGAAGATGCAGACCTAATTAACCATTACTCTTTGGGATCATGTTTACCGAACATGTGTAAAAAAATGGGATTTGAAAAAAAATGTTTTCCAAGAATAAAACACAAAAAAGTTAATTTTATTATTTTTTAATTAATAATTAATTTACCAAAATATGTACATAACATATACAACAGCTCTATAAAACATGTTAGGAGCTGATTATCATTTTGATAAATAGGTGAATTTGATTTAGAGGCTTCTTGATGACATTTTTGTGTCCGGAAAAAGAAAAGGTTGGAAGAAAACTATATTTTGAATTGAAAATCCTTACTGCTCGTATTTATTGTGAAAAATGAATTTTTTTGAGCGTCGACTGGCTGTTTTCTACGCAAATACGCCTTAACTCTTGTGTGGCTGTAACGCGACTACATAGGACACAAGACTTGATACATCTTTCCTATTTCTTTAAATGATGAACTTGTATTTTCTGTAATAAATTCTCAGGTACATTTTAATAATTCAAAGGTACATTTTTACACTGGATTTGTGAAAATATGCTGCAATTTTTACTATAAAACATATTTATACTTAAGTAATTCCAATACCACAATAAAGCTGTTTAGCCGTATAAGAACGAGTACGAGAATATAACTTATCACAAGTAAGACAGAGACGCTGTTCTGTGGCCAGTGTTTGTTTGACAGATACGAAAACAAATAAATAAATTTGTTCAACCAGTCGGGTATTGGCAGTCAGCAGGAGAGCACGCTATGAACCCGCAATGAAAATAGGCTAAATTAAATTATCATCATCATCAGAATTTGTCTCCATTCCTCCCTGCACCCCGCGGCTCTTCCCCAGTTCGTCAGGCCAATTGCTCTAATGTCACTGTCCACATTATCCAGTAATCTTAATTTTGGCCGGCCTCTGCTTCGTCTGCCTTCTGGAGTGGTATAAATAATATTTTTTGTGGTACGGTTATCATTCATTCTGTGCACACGGCCCAACCATTGTAATCTTCTTATTTTTATGAATTGCTCAATATTGGGTTCGTCATACAGTGCCTCTAACTCATGATTAAATCGTCTCCTCCGCATTCCGTTTCAGTTGACACCGCCCAATATCGTCCTTAATATATTTTTTTCTTTCTAATACTTATCCCATGTTTCCATCTCTTTTGGTCATAACCCAGCATTCACCACCGGGCACCATATGCGATGCCGATCTAAGGAGAGTTTTATAAATAATGTTTTAAATGGGTTAAATGATATTATAATTTATAAATTATGGAAAAGGAATTATTTAATAGCATGTATCTATCTTCTTAAGGAATCTTTTCAACACAGCCTTTTAAGGCTGTAGTCTGGTAAAACGCACGCAAAATGAGGAAATAATCCGATTTTGCCATTTTAAAACGAATGTTTTTTCTTAATCGCGCAATAATAAAAAAATAAAAAAACATAATTTAGATAGAAAACCATAATTTTCAAACGTATAACTGTTAAAAAATAATCTTAAAAGTTTAATGTAACTAAAATCTAATTACTTTTAGATCGGCAGATAATGCCATTTAAAATTTAGACTAAACTTATCTTATCGTTTTCGGTAAGGGCAGGTATGAAGGTCATAAAAACGTGAATAAGATGTTTCAAATTAAATATTATAACCAGAATTATCTTCTTTTTTTTTAAAAAGAGAATACAATTCTTTAAAAAGAGTTTCAAAAGCATATATAGGACAAAGCGGGAGAGCTGTTAAATACAGAGTGAAAGAACATTTAGCTTCACATATATTGAATAACGACTTATCAAACTATGCATCACATTTAAATGAATTTAAAAATACTTTTGATAAAACAAAAAACATAAAAATTTTACATGTAGGACATAAAGGTCAAAAGTTAGATAGATTAAAAATTTTAGAAATAAATAGAATAAAAAATAATAGCGATAGAATTTTAATAAATCGGCAGATAGAATTTAAAAACTCACCCTTATTAGCCCCCTTAGTTAGACCCTGTACATTGTAATAAAACAGTAAATATATTTCATATAACAGAATATTTTCTTAAAGTACACCGCCGCCAACACATGTTTCAATAATTTGTCTCACTCTGTTCCGTTGCAATATTGCGTATTGTATCTTTTTCAACTTATTTTTAAATGTACCTATACTTAAGATAATATTTAGTTTGATATAAATTACCCTTACACTGTATAATATTCACCAGTCTGAAGATGCCCATTGGAGGGTGAAAGCGCCAATTGGTCAAAATAAATAAGTGGAAGTGTACCAAGTATTTTTTAAATTAATAACTTATATGGAAATATAAGTTATTACATCATTTTACCGAAGGCATAATTTTACGTAGAAATAAAGGAAAATGTCACAAAAATGTATGTGATTCAAAATGTTTGTATTTCTTTTCAAAATCAAAAAATTAAAATTTGGCTTCGGCCCCTTTCATGTTAAACTTATTTTCTTAAAATTATAACAATTCATTTTAGTTTAATACTTAGTTTTTATTGAAATCCCAGATACCTAAGTTTAGTCTAAATTAAAAAAGGCGTAATCTGCTGATCTAAAAGTAATTATATTTTAGTTACATAAAACTTTTAAGTATATTTTTTAACAGAAATACCTTTAAAAAATATTGTTTTTATCTAATTTGTGTTTTTTTATTATTGCGCGATTAAACAAAAAAACAGTCGTTTCAAAATGGGAAAATCGTATGCTTTCCTAATTTTGCGTGCGTTTTACCAAACTACAGCCTTAAAAGTTATAATAATTTGATAACTTTGAGCGCCTTCATAACCCGGCCTCTTTTGCCACTTCTCTATGTAAACATTTTTACAACAGATATTTTCGATCAGATCCTGCTTAACAAAGTTGTAAATAATAAATCCGATTCCCCAGAACTAATTCATCTACTTGCTTACCGTATCCCCATCAGACCAACTATACTGTCCGATATTTTCTATATTCGTAATATTAAAACTAATCACCAGAAACATTCTACCATCCCTCATATATGTGAAGCATTTAACAAGAATTTTAATAGTCTTGATATATTTAACACTTGATATAATAGGTACAGCAGAGAACCAATAGGCTTGATTCAGAATAACCGAGAAAAACCGATTTGCATCTTTTCTCGCTCTTAATCTTTAAATCAAATGCAATTTTCCACTCCTACTTTCCTTAAATCACCCTTCACCACTCCTTATCAATTTCCTTCGTTTCCTTCCCACTATCTCCTTGTTCTGTCAATATATCTTTTATTTTAATATATATTTATAATTGTCGTTGCTTTATTGCAGTATAATTTGGTGAAAACGTATTATTGAATTGCAGGCCCTACCTTCTATACATTTTTTATAGTTTTTATTTATATTAATTCGTTTGTATTCGAAATAAATAAAATGAATGAATTTAAAATGAAATGAATTGAATCTTTACCATTGGTTTTTCCCTCAATTATAATTAATGTACATGCTATAGTTAATAAGATCATTTTTATTTTCTACTTAAGTACCTTGAATTATATAACTATATAAGGACATTCAATCCATCTAATCTTCACATTCGTTTGAAAATGCCCTAACAAGGCGAAACAATTGTCACGAAATTTTTGTTTTTATATTTTTATGTTTGTAAAAATAAAATAATGTTTTCAGTAGACTCAAATCAGATTTTGATTTCTAATATTATAAGTTGAAATGAATCTTGTTGATTTTCTATGAATAAATGAATAATGCCTCATTTTTTATGGACTTATGGAAATATTGTGAATGTCAAAGGATGAACACAAAACGGTATCATTAGTGACTACTCTACAAAGATATGAATGTTCCTACGACGTAAGTGATGTAAGTGGTATGAAATATTTGGTTTGAAATGTTAATTACTTGTATTTCGGCCATACATATACATAATAGGTGGGTACATATTTAGATGATAATAGGATAATCAACATTAAGTTTTGTAATCTGGCATATTATACACCTATGTACCTTGTCGATTAGCACTAAAATTGACCAAAGAAACTAACGTAAACCAAAAAATCATAGAAGATGCATTTATAAAATATACATATTTAATCAATTAAATAAAACAACTTCGTTTTTAACCACTAATTAGTTTTTTTCCACTGACCGGTTTTAAAGCAAAGAAGCTTCTTCGTCCAGGTTTACGTAACTAATGAATTATTTCCTTTTTTTGCTAAATACAACACCTGAAGCTAATAAATCAAGTCTTTTCTTCCTACAAGGGCGGTGATTTGAGGTTTATATTTTTAAAACTAGACAGGAGTGGACTAAAAAAATATTGTTCATTCAGTTATTAATAATTTTTTTCGTATTGTGAATCGCTTTTTTAATTTCTAAGATTTCCAAGTTGTCTCATTTTAATATTTTATTTTCAACATGAAGTACTAATAATAATTAATCCAGTGTTTTTATTAAATTTATGATTATTTTCTATCAGATGTTTTGCGAATTCAGAAAAATTATTATTTGGGCACCTTGAGTGTTTTTTTACTCTAATATCAAAGTTTATTTTAGTTTTTTAATGTAGATTAGATCGCAATCATTACAATTTGATTGCTATATCCCAGATTTATTATATTTATGGAGTTTGTCTTTGTGATTTTATAACAATGTTCCTATATTATTAGTTGTGTAGAATGTAGGTTTAATGTTTGATGGTAGGGAATTAGATAATTGAAAATTTCATTTACAAAAATAATCTGTCTCCATTGTTTAGGTGGGTTTGCTTTATTTACTGAGGGAGTGGAATAAAAATATTTATTTATAAGTTTGCGTTTTTGTTTTTGTTTGAATTTTTGATCAATTAAGTTCTCATTATATCCATTATTATTAGCGATCTGTTTTATAGTATTAAGTTCTTTTTTTAAATAAGTATTAATCTAGTGGAATATTAATTGACCTATGTATCATTGAATGGAATGCGGAATGTTTATAGGCGATTGAATGATTTAAAGAATTATAAATAATTGTGTATGTATATGTATGTTGGTTTACGGTAGATATCAAAATCAATTATTTTATTTTTTATTGTTAAAGACAAGTCAAGAAACTTCAATTTTTTTATCTTTTTCTATTTCTAAAGTATTTTTTTTTTATTTACTTAATAAATTTAGGAAATTAAGAAATGTGTGAAGTTTTCGGTCCGACCCTGTAAATAAACAAAAAACATCGTCCACATAACGTTGCCATAATTTGATATAAAATGAAAATAAAAAATTAGTGGCTAAAAACAAAGTTGTTTTATTTATATTCTTATAATGAATAACTAACAAAGTTAGAGCTGAAAATATAAAATTTATATTTAATTAATGATTTATTTAACACTATTTTAAATATGTATTTTTTAGAAAAGGCTGGATTTAGATACAAATATAATACAACACAGACGGAGAACATTTTTGATAAGGAATAACATATTTTTATAGGGCGGTAGTGTCTAGTGTCTGGTGTCGCGGACTCACGGATCGAAGGTCTAAGGTTCGAGCTCTACTCTATCTCAACTCGATTTCCATTATATCATCATCATCATTCCCTTCCCGCATCTAATGAAGCGCGGGGCACTGCATTGGTACATCAATCGCAGCGTATCCTGATAACTTTTGCTATATTAATGTACGATGATCAGTCTTACGCTTCAGGTACTAGTCTAGGGACCATAAAATATTCTAGTGTTAAAACACCCTTTTGAATAAATATTTCATATCAACCACGTAAGGAATCAAACCCGAGACCTCTTGAATGGTAGGCAAACGCGCTGACCATTACACCACGAGGCCCGCAAGTAAGTTATTCCCAGGATTGATCGAGAATACCTTAAATAAGGGAATATGGAAGTCTAGGCATTTACAGGGCTTATGACCATCTATCTCTGTTGTAATTTGTTAATCTTAATGACTCCCGAGGGGGTGAAATTCAGTCTTTTGTCTACGAACATTTGGACAAACTCAAATATTGTAATGAAACCAACTTGTCCAAAAACAAGTTTAAAAATTGGAAAATTGTTTTCAGGTGTTGCCTAGTATGTAAAATAATTCAGTCAGATGAATCTCTTCACAACAACAAAGGTTTCAGCTCTTTAACTTCACTAAAATCAACAAATGGAAGAATTGAAAAAATATGGATGTTCAAACATAGGCAAAATGGTGAATGTTACACAGTGTGTAAAGTGGCAACTTAAACCAGCCAATGACAGGTCATAAGCCCTGTAAATACCTAGGATTCCATATTCCCTTATTTAAGGTATTCTCCATCCCTGTTGTAAATTGTTAATCTTAATGACTCCCGAGGGGGTGAAATCCAGTCTTTTGTCTACGAAAATTAGGACAAACTCAAATATTGTAATAAAATAATAAACTAAAAAACAAACATTCTGGGATCTGGGAACTCATGTGATCGTGCCCATTCGCCCATTGCGAAGTGGATAGTCAAATTTAATTAATTGATTAAATGTCAGAAACATTGAATTAAATAAATAGACAAATACACGGCACAACTTGTGGCCACAAAAAGTATTTATATCGACGTTTTTCAACACCTGCATGAAGTTATATCGAATTACACAATAATTGATAGGTTTTTTAGGATTAGCTGCCCGTAACCGGATTCCAAGTGGTCGGCTCAATGATTACGGATGTCTGGTCCATGCTATAACATAATATATTGTGTGTCCCGGTACTGATTACTGTTTACCTATTGACTTTCTGTATAATCAGTGGCAGGAGTCTCTTATTGATTTCTCACTGATAAGCCTCGGCGATAATCATCCCCATTAGATAATCACCAATTGTGATGATATCAATTGATAATGATAACAATCCCCTTTTTACAAAGTTGCGAGAGTTCGAAGAAAATTGTTGAGATTTGTTAATTTCGAATTGCATATTTCTATGCAACAAATTGAACGAAGTTATTCAGAAAGCAGCCAGTCCACGATTTTCAAAAATATATTTATGTTATCGGGTGAGTAAGGTCAATCCTATGTTTTGCTAAAAACAGCCAGACAGCTGTCACACAAAAAAAACTGTATGATCACCTTCTGAAAATGGTGTCGATCACAAAAACGGCATTTCTAAATTTCCAAATAACACCCACAGCACTAGAAAAATCTTACTGTACTTTAAAAATCATTGAAACTGGTCAAATACATTATTGGATTCTTATTTGTAATGTTAAAAAAATCTAGCGTATTCATTATTTATCAAAGTTTTAGATCTTTCGTTTATTTTAATATATTGTATACAATTATTGTTTTGTTCTTGTTTAACAACAATATTTTGAGTTTGTCCAAATTTTTGTAGACAAGGACTGGATTCAACTCCCTGGGGAGCTGTTTATATTAACATTTTACAACAAAGATGAAGAACATTTAAGAGAAGGTAATATAAACAGCTCACCAGGGAGTTGAATCCAGTCCTTGTCTACAAAAATTTGGAAAAACTCAAAATATTGTTGATAAATTACCTGGTCCATGAAGAAGTAAAGAAATTGAAAAAATAATATTTTCAGGCGTTGCCTAGTATGTAGGTGAAATAATTCAATTAGATGAATCTCACCCGCATAAATAAAGGTTTCAGCTCTTTAACTTCACAAACATCAACAGATGAAAGAATCGATGGAATATAGATGTTCAAATAAAGGCAGAATGGTGAATGTTACACAGTGTGTAAAGTGGCCACTTAAACCAGCCATTGACAGGTCATAAGCCCTGCAGATGCCTAGACTTCTATATTACCTTCTCTTAAATGTTCTTCATCTTTGTTGTAAAATGTTAATTGTTCTTGTTTGTTTTTGCTAAATAGTTTTATGTTCTTTTTGTTCAGTTTCTTGCATTTATGTTTCTTCATGTAACTGTTGTGATTGGCTTAGGCCGTATAAATAATAAATAAATAAATATGTTTTAGTCAAAAACATTCCAACTGTTGTTTAGATTCGATTATTCTCTCTATTATCTCAATTTCACTTTTCTATGGCTGGTTGCTTTCTGCATAACTGCGTTCAATTAACGACATGTCTTTGTTAGATTCTTTGAATTTACTTTGAAGGGTAGCAGGACAATAACAGATTTAACATTTTAATGTAAAATTATTTATTCTAAACTCACGGATTTAAAAAATATTAACATACCGATACGTTGAACTTGACAAAATACTGTAAATTATTATCACCCTTCTCAAACCAACTATCTTCGTCGCTCACCTATAACCGCATAAATACATATTAGCGGATGATTGTACCCCTCTCATATAGACATTTTTAACTCGAGTCTGTGAATTAAAATCATATCTCGATAATTTTTTTTTGATGTTCTATACTAACGATTAGTTTGCAAAAGCCACTTATGCTGACGAACTACTGTTAACTTATTTTATGTGCATATTAAGAGTACCTGCTGTCAACACTAGGAGTACTTTATTGTTTCATTGCTCCAGTACTTCTTCCAACCAACAAAACAATTCATTGATACCGAGACTGCATAGGTTAGGTAACACTTATGGAACGGCTGCAGACATTCTGTCCAATTCTTTACCATCCTATAAGTCCACAATATCAAGTTTATTTGTAGCTGCTCGTCAAACTATTATTGACAATTCAATTTCATGAATTAAAAAAAAAATACTTACTTGTTTATTTTTATTACCTTATACTTGTTTTTTATTTTTTACTATTATATCAAATTGCATTGTAGTATTGGCAAATACGCATTTCATAGATACATAATTTTATTTCTTATTTTTTCGTGATAATATATTGTTTATTAATTTAACTTAAAAATGTCTTTCTTGCTTACCGTAACACTTTATTTATTGTTTGCTTTACATAATTTATTTCATAAGCTTATATCTTTGCATTTTTTTGTTTATATGCTTACTGTTTTTTCTTGCATACCTTTGTTATTATTGTTTTTTTTTTTTTTTCTCTTTGTAAAACTTTTTATCATATCCTTTTTAACTAATTTCACAATTTTTTTCTGTATATTCTGTTTATTATTAAGTATGTTAGCATGTATTTAATTTTTATTTTTTGTAAATGCCTTTTGGGCGTTAATGAACAAAATAAATAAATAATATACCGACTTTTTTAATATCTTTTGCATGCTGACATACAAACATGTATTTGTATTTTTCCTGTTTTACATCTATATTTTTACGTTGATTTTTATTTTTGTAAAACTAAACTCATTGTATTGTAATATTGTAAAAAGTTCTGGTGAAACTTTTTCCATTTATTCAGAGGCCTGAAGTAAAAAAAAATAACATTCATATTTACAGTTTTTATACAAAAAACTTAAATATATGTTTATATGGAATTCATTAAAAACACAAAAATATACGTTAATAATAATAAAAACACGTACCTATATGGTTTTATTCCATTTATAAATTTTTACTAGTGAACGGATTTCGTCATGACTGACATCGTCAGACTGGTGGAAGACTAAACAACGATTATATAAAAAAGTGAAATAAAACTATGTACGTATTTTTATTATTATAATGAAAATGCAGTTCTACCAAGAAATGTCACTAGAAAAACTCGATCTATATATATTAATATTTATAAATTTTGAAGGGCATTCTTATGGTGATCTGAAATATTTCATTTTCAGTTAGACGTAAATAACCGACTAAGAAAATGGAAAACAATTTGTGAAAGGACGGCGTTGAAACCTCGGTCATCTGACGAGTTGACTCTACCACGGAACCACAAACCTTACCAACAATATTTTGAGTTTGTCCAAATTTTTGTAGACGAGGACTGGATTCAACTCCCCGGGGAGCTGTTCATATTAACATATTACAACAGAAGATGAAGAACATTTAAGAGAAGAGGTTTAATTATGAAAGTCTAGGCATCAACGATGGGCTTATAGACCTGTTCAAATATAGGCAGAATGGTTAGGCAGAATGGTGAATGTTACACAGTGTGTAAAGTGGCCACTCAAACCAGCCATTGACAGGTCATAAGCCCTGTAGATGCCTAGACTTCCATATTACCTTCTCTTAAATGTTCTTCATTTCTGTTGTAACAAACCTTACCAACAAAAATTCGTTTGATTTCTTGGACATCATTTCTCTTTCGGCACCCAGAGGTGAATAGGGTAGGGTACTGCATTGGTAAACCAAATGTAGCGTATTTCGATAATTTGTTTACATAGACGTAAAATGACCCTCCTTTCAGGTTCCAGTCCGGAGACTGAAGTGCAGTGTTAAAACACATTTGAAATTAATGTTATAAAATACAAAAATTGTATCGAAATCGGTAACAAAAAAAAAACATGAATAAATATACAGTTAACATCAAAAGTTTAAAAGAAAGATAGATTACCATTTATGCATAAGTAACAAATAAATATAAAACATCGTTAGGTGGTTTAAAAATAACGTTGTCAAGCCCAGGGTCTTCAGTTTGATTACCGACAATACCTATATTATCATTTCGTTTGTCTACCATGCAAGAAACCTTTGTTTCAATTCTCGAAATGAGAACATAAAAAATGTCAGATAGGACCTGTGTATTGGTCAAAGTTTGGTGCTAGATCCTTGCAACACATACTCGTAGCTTTCAAACAGTTCGATCAATTGCCAGAAGGATTAAGAGTACCAATTTTGAAATAGGTTTAACAGACGAAGAATGAAAAAAAGCTTTAGTGAATCCAGATAATGTGTTTTATTTATTTTTTATTTTTTATACTTTAAAATA
The DNA here is from genome assembly GCF_059751315.1 of Micrasema longulum. NCBI lineage: Eukaryota > Metazoa > Arthropoda > Insecta > Trichoptera > Brachycentridae > Micrasema > Micrasema longulum. The sequence goes on along the minus strand of NW_028279467.1, from coordinate 72,322 downwards.
CTTTTTTCATTTTAAATTTTAAAAATAAGTTTGTAATTTTGTTTTCGATTAAGTTGTTCTATATTACAATTTTTATGTACAAATATACGTATTAATAAATACATATTGATGAAATTGTTTACATAAAAAGTACAAATTTGCAAAGGTTTTGTATTTACATAAATTATAAAGTTTCTACCTCTCTAATTGAGTAAAATTTGTGTTTAGAAAGGAAGTTCATTTTACATTATTTTTTATTATTTAATCACGTTCCTTAAGGTCTAATATAACGGGTTAATTTTAAAAGAAACATATTTTTTTATTGTATCGAGTTAAGGATTGGGTGATATTTAATAAAATAAAAATATTTTTATATCGTCGCTTTAGTTCGTTTATCTCCAAAAGACCAAAACACAAATCTGCAGAAATAGAGCTTTAAAGTTTCTTTTACGAAATAGGCATAAATAATGACCACAAGTTACGACAACATTTTTCAAAAAACCCTTAAATATATAAATATATATATATTTTTTAATTTTAATTTTGTAAATAAAGGCTTTCTTAGAACTCCTGTACACTTTTAATTAAGTTAAAAATGGTCTGTTGGACAAAATCGAACCTCCAAAACTCCTCGGGAGTATTAAATAAAATTAGGTGTTTTGTGTTTTCTAAATAAATAATCATTTAAAAAAATACATATTGAAAACGGTGTTTTGAAGTACTATATTTTATAGTCACTGAACTGGCACAAGTGCAGGACTGATCATCTTACCCTTATGTAACTGATGCTCAAAATACGCTACATTTAGTTTTCTAATGCAGTGCCCAATGCATCACTGGGTGCGAAAAGGGGGATTATAATGCTGATGATGATGAATATTTATTTGGGAAAATACGTGTTTAACGTCGAGCAACTATAGGAATGATGATGTTACTACTTATCATCATTCCAAGTCCCCCTCCTTAATTGAAATTTATGATTTCCACAAAGAGCGCCAGGCATCTCTGTCAGCTGCCAGCGCCTGTGCATTCTCCCAAGTCAGGTACGGGTCCCGTAGTTCTGACATGAACTGCTGACTTAGTGTTAAAAAAAAAAACAGATATGTTTTTGAACTGTTCATAATGATGTAATATTTAATTTTGGTTTCAGGATAATTTCGAGTTTGTGGATTGTCCATATTTATCCTTCTTCACCTGTCGCCATTCTTCAATTGATTGTTCCGTCAGTTTTTTTTAATTATCGCCAGATCCATCTCCTTATATAGTTGGACAAGAAAGATATTAGAAGTGTTTATTGTCTACTAGTTTGGTTACGGCCAGTAAACCAGTTTCGCTACCCGCTCGTCACGTCAGCTTAATGCCGTCAAACGCTGAAAACTGTTGATTTAAATATCAACTGTTTGCTAAACAAACAGAAATATTATGCTAATTCCGGTTATGCGAATGTCGGCCAACATGTGAATTACATAAATGGGCAATTCATGATCACAAACTCGGTTGGTTGGATCAGACCGGACTGTGAACCGGTTCTTTGTAATTTCGGGTGATCGTTGGCTTTTGGATTCATCCGTTCCTACTGAATTCAGCGCAATAATTTCAAAGCAGAAAAAAATATCTGAATCAAATTAACTCCTAGCGAATGCGGAAATATGCTTATCAAAAAACCAATACTCTACACCAAACATATTTACGTGCTCAGCTATTTAAAAAAATTTCAAATCGAAGTATTTTAAAATATAAACATGAAAATACGATGTATATATTTCGAATTTTGGTTTCGACACGTGTATCACCGTTACTGATCAAACATTTCTGAAGGATCGTAAAAATCACACAAAAAGACTTGTTATGTTTCAACAACTATGATTTTTTGTTATTGTGAAAATTAATTTGTTATTATTTTAAAGTCTGTAAATGAACGAGGAAACTATAACGAACATGGGGAATGTCTTGGAGAGCAAATGAGAGTGGGCAAAATGAGAGTAATATCAGGAGTTGAATATTAAGAATGTGAAGGAGTCTGTCTACCTTAGAAGTAAGATCACCCGATATGGTCGATCGAAAAGCGAGGTTGACAGCCGTATACTCAAGACAAGACTTGCACTCAACGGAAATTCTTTTAAAAAAATCATCAAATAATGAAGACCTTAAATCACGCAAGCTCCTTGTCAATACTTATATATGGAGTGTCAAGACTTATGTACGACTGCGAGACATGATGCTAATCCAAAAAAGACTAAAGACTTTTGATATGAGGTCGTATAGAAGAATTATGGGAATATCCTGGGGAGACAGCATCACGAATGACGAAGTGCTTAGTAGAATCGAAGGAGTAAGGAACTTGCTTAAGACCATCTCCAAAAAACGTGCATTGGGTACATAGTGCGTCACGAGAGTCTCCTAAATGAGTTAATAGAGGGGATGTTTCAGGACACAAAAAACAGGGGACACTCTCGCCAAAAATATCCCGAAGATTTATACAAAAATATGAGCTGCAGTTCATATGAAGGCCTAAAAAGAGGCGGTACAGGACTGACCAGTGGCGAAAGAGATGCAGAACTTTGCTGCACACCAATCCATCTTAGAATATTGAAACCTGAGACTGAGGGAAACGAATTACATTACATTTTTTTGGTTGGTTGGACGATGCACTCGTAGCTCCATTGAAATAAAACTGGCAGTGTATTTTGTAAACGTTTTAAAGAAATTATATTTAAAAATTCAGATGAATAAATATGATGCTATCCGTGGAATACATGTTGATTGCAATCCGCGATTATCTCGATGTAATTTAATAAGCCGGGATCAAGCTTATGTATTATAATGGGTAAGCCTTAAGCCGCTCCGTCAGACCGTCAACACCCGAGTCAGGTTTAAATTTCTAAGTAGCCGGTTCTAATGTTATGGACCGCGGACGCGGACGCGGGCTTACCTACGCTGATCCGGGATTTTAGAGTCCGCGATAAGTATCGCGATAGAGCGAGAGTGTGAAGCACGTGCGAAATGGTCAAATCGACAAATTTTAATAACACGACCTCAAACATTTCTACAGATGTTAAGACGATATGTGGTGCCAGTCAATTTTTAATTTTGATGAAAAGGAATTTGAACATTGGTTTTCTGACACCCTCTCGCAGATGCCTCCCAGATACTGTGCGAAAAAATCGTCATTTCTTTGATCCATTTTACGCACCTCAAAACTGAATGAATTTTATTTATGTTCAATGCATTAACTTTGTGGTAAAATATTTTAATTGATTTACATATTACAAACATATTGAAGAACATTTTGTACAAGATAATATAGAAGTCTAGGCATCAACAGGGCTTACGACCTGTCGTTGGCTGGTTTAAGAGGCCACTTTATACACTGTGTAACATTCACCAATCTACCCATATTTGAACATCTGTATTCCTTCAATTCTTTCATCTGTTGATGTTTGCGAAGTTAAAGAGCTGAAACCTTTCATTATGCGGGTGAGATTCATCTAATTGAATTATTTCACCTATATACTAGGCAACGCTTGAAAATTATTATTCTTCAATTTCTATACTTCTTCATAGACCAGGTGAATTTATCGACAAAATTTTGAGTTTGTCCAAAAACTAAAAATATTATTGATTTTAATTCATGCATTTAGTAAAATACTAATTTACCTACTTTTTATGCCTACCGGTTTCGAGACGTACCCGTCTCTTCGTCAGGTGCTGTTTTGAACTGTTTTGGGTTAAAATTTTCCCCGGAGGTATACAGGATTTAAAAAAAAAATTATTGACAAAAAATTGTGTTCTAATATTAGCACTTATTTTTTTTATATCTTTCGTATTCTTCCAGTAGCCTTAATTTAAATTCAAAATAAAATGTATGCGCACACACAGGCCATGCCTTTGTGAATTTTTTAAACTTGTGTTTTTGTAATAGTTATTTTTGTATTTGTAACTTTCATGCAATAAATAAAAATATGACTAGGGAGCGGATATGGAGTGATTATTTCGTACCCATTGAAATCAGAAGATAATATAGACGATTGAGTGATTTGACGATTTCACACGTGCTTCATGTTTGGAGCGGCATCGGGCAGTGGAACCGACCCGAGGAATTGCCACCACCGGAGATTTGGCCAGGTAACTATCAAGATTAGTGCCTCAGAGCAAACTTGACAGTATTGTCATTACGTAATCTCGGGTTATTACACTCTGAGGCTGTATACGATGCAGGGCCCCTATGCCAGACTTCATTGTATAATGCATATGTCGCAGCCGGATTGTCATTTTAGCCGGAATACGTTTTGTCCAGCCAAACTACAAAACGGCCCCGTATTGGAAATGGGCCAAAGGCCAATCGACGGCAAGTCGTACTGTATTTTGACTGAATAATCATACTCCACATTAAAAAATATGCTTTTTCATTCATTTCGGCAGACCGAACAATTAGTCACAATGTTTATTATACAAAGAATGCTAATGTTTAGTGACAGACCGAAACAAGATTTCCAGTCAAAACCGAAACCAAAACTTAACTACCAATACAAGTAGAAAAACTCAATCTATTATTTAAATAAGTTAAAAGTCAACAATGTTTCGAGATGTCCAAATGTTGTAGACAGGCTGGATTTCCTTCCCAGACAGTTATTCCGATTGAAACTTGTTGCAACAGACAGGAAAAATATTTTTGAGAAGGGAATATGGAAGCCAAGGCATTTATAAGACTTTGGATCGGTCATTGGCTAGTTTAAGTGACCACTTTACACATTGTGTAACATTCACTATTCTGCTCATGTTAAAACATCCATAGTTCCTCGATTCTTCCATCTGTCGACTTTTGTGAAGTAAAAGAGCTGTAATCTTTATCATGTGGGTGAGATTCATCCGGCTGAACCAAATCACCTACTAGGCACCGCCTGAAACAAGTTTCCATTTTTTTTACTTCTTCTTTTACCAGTTAGTAGATTCAACAATGTTTTGAGTATGTCTAAATGTTTGCAGATATACTGGATTTCCTTCTTAGGAAGTTATTCTGATCTAAATTTGTTGCAACAGAGAGAGAAAACATTTTTGATAAGGAAATATGGAAGTCTAGGCATTTACAGGGCTAATGACCTGTCATTGGCTGGTTTAAGAAGACACTTACACACTGTGTAACATCCACCATTCTGCCCATTTAAACATTCACAGTTCTTCAACTCTTCCATCTTTGGACTTTTATTGAGAAACAATTATTTATCAATAAAGAAAAACTATTGAGACGCGTAAATAAAAAATATCCACTGTGTGAAAAAAATAAATGCTGGAGTGCTACGATTCAGGAAAACGCTTATATGAAGAAAAGCGAGATCGCAATTTCTCTTAACGTGGTGTATTCACCACACAACAATAATAATATTTTGCAAAATTCACCGCACTAATATAAAAAGATCGAGACTTCTTGATAAAATTCTTGCTAATAAAACGGCTATTTGAAATAGGAGCATGAGTTTCGGTAGAGTACCCTTTAAGCGCATTGTTTAAGCTTACGTCTAAGTCAGTCCACAGATCTATTAAGCTAAGCTTGGCTCGTAATATAATTATGATATTTAAATTAGTTCAAAGAATCTAGACGGAAAGTAATGTTACCGACTTTTATAATACTTCTAATATGCAACTATTTAACTTATGTTGTCTTTTCATCAGAGATGGAGCTTCTGATATTAAGTAATATGGAAGTCTAGACATTGACAGGGTTTATGACCTGTTATTGGCTGGTTTATGAGGCCACATCACACACTGTGTAACATGAACCATTGTGCCTTTGTTTGAACATCCAAATTTCATACATTTTTCCACTTGTTGATTTTTGTGATGTTAAAAAGCTGGAACTCAAATTTTTTCTAGTTTAAGTATTTCATTTTTAACATGACGAACTTTTGATCCAGTGTCTATTAAAATTATGATTATTTTCTAATAGATAGTTTGCGAATTCAGAGAAAATATTATTATCTTAGGCACTACACCACAAGTGTTCTTTTACTAGAATATTAAAGTTTTTTGTTCGTTTTTTCAATAAAGATTATTATTTTTTATTTATTCATACATACATATTACAACAAATACAATAATAACGTATCCTGAATTCTATGAGGCCAAGGGCTCTGTGTTGAGTTGGGATTTTTTTTATTTTATTTTATTTTATTTAGAAAACATACATTCATACAAAATAAGTACTAAAAACAACAATTTTTTAACATAAAAAGACCAATTAAGTTTTCATAAATTAAAAAGATATAAACATTAAATGTGACAAAAAATAAAAAATAAATAAGAAATTTAAGTGAAAAAAGGATAATTGTTGACATTTGCGTTTTCCATGGAGGTAATAAATTAAAATAAATAAAAATACCGAATGCACACTCCGAGCCATCCACGCACACACATGAACGCACATATAAAACATACACAAACATATACATTACATGCGGCACATATACATAGCATAAACCACTCAAGATGTACATTCAGCAACTATCCCAAATAATCGACCCCATGAAGAAATTTTCTGTACAAATGCAAGGTGCAGTTAAAAATGTCTACATCAATACTGAGTCCGTTATAATTTCTACAGGTACGTCTAATGAAGGGATACAACACAATGGAAAGTGGAAGCACGTACATAATTAAATAATAGCAAAAAATAAAAATAAAATATTATTACATAAACATACATATATTTCAAAGGGCATCTGGACACCATGCTTAGTAGTATATAAATCTATGCAATATCTCTCAGAAGTCTCCTGCAATAATATCTTTACTTGGACAAAATCTAGACTTGTACACTCCTGAAAATGGCTTTGGTTTTGGAGAACTTAATATGTTCATCCAGGACATTGAACACTCTTGAGAACACAAAAAAGAAATTCCTCTGAGCAAAGGTCGTACGTGTTTTTGGAATTAAATTATTCAGTCTACTCTTGTAGCCGCATGACCAGAAATTTGTCAATGACTGATTTAAAAAAAATGTCTAATGTCCAGTACCTACATGAATTGGAACAATGTCTCAGATGGAAAAGTGGGGAGACAACGCAGCATCACTCTTAGAATTAATTTTTCTACCTTATTAGAGGGTTCATGATAGACGCAGATTGAATCGCAATCATAACAATTAATTGGTATATGACAGATTTATTATATTAAGAAACTTCGCCATTGTGATTTTTTAACAATGTTCCCATATTAACATATTACAACAGAGATGAAGAACATTTAAGAGAAGGTAATATAGAAGTCCAGGCATCTACAGGGCTTATGACCTGTCAATGGCTGGTTTAAGTGGCCACTTTACACACTGTGTAAAATTCACCATTCTGCCTATATTGGAACATCTATATTCCTTCAATTCTTTCATCTGTTGATGTTTGCGAAGTTAAAGAGCTGAAACCTTTATTTATGCAGGTGAGATTCAACTAATTGAATTATTTCAAGCCATTGACAGGTCATAAGCCTCATAGATGCCTGGACTTCTATATTACCTTCTCTTAAATGTTCTTCATCTCTGTTGTAATATGTTAATATAAACAGCTCCCCAGGGAGTTGAATCCAGTCCTTGTCTACAAAAATTTGGACAAACTCAAAATATTGTTGATGTTCCCATATTATTAGTTGTGTTGAATAATATTTTCTTTCGTATGATTTTGGGCCCATTTTCACCGAGTTGCACTATTAGAAAATAAAAATCAAGTTGGGGTAGAATGGGATTCGAACATCGGACATCTGAGCACAAGGTTTTGTGTCCTTAAATATTTTGACAAACGGCTCTTCCGCGAAATTGAACTAACGTAGACGATATAATAATTTCTGCCTGAATTCAAACAAACCTTCGATTATTCCGTGTAAGCGACGATTTGATTTCCCATCACTATTAACCTCCGATTGCGTTATCAATTTGACAGATAATGTTTAGAAATAATAGGCGAAGCAAATAGGGGAAGTATGAAGTGTTCTACTTATGGCCTCAGGGAAGTTTGTACCTTACCCTTTATCGATTTCATTGTATCACTACTCCCCACTAGCCTCGTGTGGACATACCGACTGCTTGTAGCTGACAACCAAAGATTGCGATAATATAATATATTTAAAAAAAAAACTTTTAATTTTTTACATCGGTGTCATGGTATGGTCTAAAATAAAAGCTACTGCTAATGTTGTTGAATGGCCGATATGAATATTAAAATTTTCATAAAAACATACTGTGGAAAAAAAAAATCTCCAGCCAAAATATTCTTCGTAAAAAAAGAACAAAATTCAATAAATAAGGGTTTGAACTAACTTATTTTACTACTTTATTTTTAAACAATAGTAAAAAGCGTAAATAAACGTGGAATTTGAGGAAAATGTTACAAAATATGTGTGGTTTAAAATACTTGCATTTTTGTTAAAAATCGTATTGTATATTTTTTCGATAATTATTTTTTTGTTCATTTTATTACTTTCTCTTTCTCTCTTCATATGAGAACCAATGTACAGTCCATTAAAATTATACAACCTCTGCTTTATGTGTGCGTAGCGATAGGTTTCAATAAAATTATTCTAGTGTGCCTACTAACTTCTTGGTTCACCCTCAATCATTTCAAAATACATCATCTTACCGTCAAAAACTATTTATATTTTAGTTTCATAAATATTTTTTATACATTATTTATCAGAAATATCCTAGAATATTTTTTAAATCCTTAATTTTTATTGCGCGATTTTGAAAAAAGACGCTTTAAAATAGAAAAATCGTATGATTTCCTTATTTATTATCAAACTACAGCCTTAAGAATTCCATCTTCCTTTCTCAAATATGTTTTCCCTCTCTGTTGAAATAATGTTAAATCTTAATATCTCCCTAAGTAGTGAAATCCAGCCTTGTTTCCAAACATTTGGGCATACTCAAAATATTTTTATTTTATCTCGTACCTGGGTGTCCTATAATATTACTTACCAGTAAATTTTAGCTCATTGTCTCCTTGTAATATAAATAGAGAAAAAAAATATATCATACAAATAAATTACACCTTTTAGCAGTTTATAAATAACCAAAACGTGTACCCGTTCGCATTATAATTATTTGTTCAATAAAAGAGATATATTTAAAGTATGTTTAAGAGTTTATTTGCGTTTTGATTACTCGTACACTTTTACTTATTTATCCAAATTGCCTATCGATTTTTCTCCATTAGTGGCGGGTCGAAGCCAGATCCTTGAGGTACACTGTGGTTCAATATTGTATAAGGCAAGGCCGACCGGTTTACAGATGTAGATCAGAAAGAAAAAAGCGCAATAAAAGGAAAGTAAAATTTTACGTATCCACCAAAGGGAAACATACCAAGGTAAATATGACAACTGGAGACTGTAAAATACTTTCTTCCTTTCGAAGTGATGAGCCACTTTTTGTTAAGGTTGCTTCTGAATGCGAGTCAGATAAGCTTTTGTAGGCATTGGACAATCCAGTTTTTTGTCCAGAGTGATAAGTTTTTGTTTAAGTTTTATTTATTTATTTATACGCCTTATACATGTATTAGCAATACATTCAAGTGCAGGGGTGTAACATTAGTAAATAAATTAAGTTAAAAGTAAGAATAACATTAGAAAGACTAAAGTAAACAATAATAAGTTAAAATAAGAAAATTTACCTTCATAGGGTAGACAAACAAACGAACAAACCATCACGCCATTTTCCCGTAAAGATAGACAGAGAGGATAGAACGACACATTACTCTATCTTTGTGTACAGATCTCGCTTCCTCTACATATATACGTCTTCTCATGCATGCGCGCCGATTATTCCGACTTTTAACATGTCCATCTTCAAGTATTTGTTGAATTTGGTCATGCCATGTCTTTCTCGGTCTTCCCCTTTGGGTATACATACACATGTATATGCATTATGCATACATACACTACATACACATAAATATATATATTATAATAGTGATCAAATACTTTTTGTTTTAATTGGAAAAATAATTATATCAATTATTTGACTACGCAGAAAATAGTGAAATGATTTCTAATTTTAAAATAAATATGAAACAACTTTGTTTTTAACCGGTTTTTTTTCTGCCTTCCGGTTTCAAAGGTACACACGCTATTTTAATCAAGATATTATAATGAATAGCGGACCCAACAGACGTTGTCCTGCCTAAACGTTGGCTTGCCTGCTATTTGCTGGTTCAGCAAACGCAAAATCTTGAAAAAAACGAATTTTCGATAAACTATATGCTAAGTGTCTTTTGACATTGAAATCACCTCGAATACAACCCTGATAGATCGATGAATAAAACATGTATGCTTCTAACTTCCTTTTTACACATTCGATTGATGATTTTAATATCTACCAACACGCACAGCGCAAAGATCTATATTTCTCTTAAAACCGCACGTAAATCAGTTAAGCCGTTTAGGAGGAGTTTAGTGACATCACACGTACAGAAGAATTATATATATAAAGATAACCACAAAGTTAGTGCTTCAAATATAAAATTTATTTAATGATCAACTGTTTGTTTAGTACACAGATAAAAATAATGGGGATCACATTATTTTTATTATTAATCTTTGTTTATGAAAAAAATAATATTAAATAAAATATTTTAAAATAAATAAATATACATACATTATCGGCCTCACGGTGTAGTGGTCAGCATGTTTGCCTACCATGTAAGACGTCTAGGGCTCGATTCCCGATACATATTGCAAAATGTGTTTTTACACTACAATATTTCAAAGTCCCTCGTTTGATATCGGAATCGTAAGACTAATTATCTTATCTTCATGTAACAAAAATCTTCAAGACACACTACGATTTGTGTATCAATGCAGTGCCCAATGCACCATCAGGTGCGATAATGAGAATGACAATATAAATTATTGAATATACTAGATAGTATATAATAGAAATAAGCAATATTAATTTCTTGTTATGGATTTTTCCGACGTCCTAATGGACTTTTCTAGGTCCATGGTTTTGTGTTTTCATGCTTATTAAAAGGCACTCTTGGCACTTAAGTATTATGAAGTTTTCTCGTGCATTTTATAGCAAAATATACATATTACTTTATTTTTTACTTTATTTAGAAATCGCCCTACTTGCACGGTAGGTAAACGCACAGACCATAAGACCACGAGGCGTACATTCGATACTCCAGATCATGGACAATAATTTTTTAATCATCATCATTCCACGTCCGCTTCTTAGTTAGAGCATATGGTATCCGCAAAGAGGCTCCATGCATCTTTATCGGCTGCCAACTCCTTTGCGTCCCCATCCTGAAGTTTGCAGTGGACATCCAGAACGTCGAGAACCCGATGATTTGTAAAGTAGGCAAGCGTGGTTAAGGCTTTCAGAAGGCATTCGCAGTATATGGCCCAGCTAACCGTATCGCCCCCGCTTGATGACAATTGTCATCGGAGTTTGCTGCGTCCGTTCTCTTATTATTTCATTCCTCAAAAAGTCAAACCACCGCACACTTTAGATTCTTCTAAGACACCTATTCACAAAACTCGGTATTTTGCTGTTTCGAGCCCTATGATATTATAAAAGCATTCATTTATAGACTTTTATAGCTTTTACTCGCGGCTTTACTCGTGTAATATTAGAGAGAAATTATTTAGATAAACAATTAGTTAGAATTTTCGTTCATCAATTCGAATGATATGTTTCATTGAAATTTATTTATTTGGGAAAAAAACAACAGTTTTTACACATAATTTATATAGAAGATAAGGGTACATTGGAATTTAAATTGTAAAAACAGTTAATAGTAATTTTTCACAGCTGTGTATGTTATTAATCAGGTGTATACATTATAATAACCCAGTAACTGAATAAAATTAAATAAAAATCAAGAAATTTTCAGTAATTTAGAAACTACAAATAAAACATGTAAATAAAATAAATATTAAAGTAAATAAAAGTAAGAATATTATTAAAATAATTCTAATCATGTATATGTAATAAATAAGTACACTGATAAATATATTTTTTAAATAAGAAAATAAAAAAAAAAAACAACTTCTGTAATAGTATTGAAGACGGTACAGAACATAAACATGAATTTACATTTTTAATGACATTTTCATTTGATTATACAGGTGTATTATCATTATATTTAGTATGGGAGAGATAAAAAATGTCTTCTTGACCGGAGAGAACGGTATTGTAATAATGACATGCTCTATAGAAAAAATCATTCTTTCTTGAATTCGTCCAGGGAATCGGCAAATTGAGTGTAGTTTGGAGTCTTGTCATGTTGGACACAAGATACTCTAAGTATATGGCAATCTATGACATTGTTAACAAGTTTAAATAGGAATAATTGATCTGCAATCACTCTTCTGTACTACAGAGTTTGGATTGTATTTGGAGTACAATCATTATGTGTAATTTAAAGTTACTTGGTCATCCAACTATCGTTATGAAAGAAATACTATATATTTGTTTGTCTATGGTAACAAAGGTTCGTTATTTTGTTCACAAATACAAAAACCATAGACAAAGCAAGCGAATTATAAAAATTTAAAGAAATAATTTCAAATTGATTCGTTTTGACATCCCGCCTCACACTCACTTTCAAATTAAAAATGTTGCTCATTGTTACAATATTTCATTATTTTTGTTTAATTTACCAGGTGAAAAGTAAGTATACTATTTTACCCCCCGTCTTCGGCTATTCCTAAGCAAGATATTATGTCAATCAGTCGCTACGTTGAGACGTGAAGGAAACATAAACAAACATACTTTCGCATTTATAATAGAAGTATGGATTTACACATTTACATTCAATAACCATGTACGAAAATAGAATAAAAATCAAGTTACCTATATTACAAATTAATAACTGAATAAAATTTATATGTCACCGCCAAATAATTAAATCAGTCACTCAATTGGGCGGCTAGGATATTCATCAAATGCCGGTATTCAATTTAATGGCCAGACCGTTCGTTGAATGAATTAAGATTAAACGTGTTGGCTGGTTGGAAACGACCGAATCAAAACCCGCCGCGCCGCGTTAGGTTAGGATAGGTTGGGTTAAGTTTAATAATAATAATTTGTTTTTTTCCTTAACTCCTAAAGTTAAGTTTAGGATATATTTAAATAAGAAAACTGAACTTGTTCTAACATAACCTAAAAAAATAAATATTATTATTGCGACGTTCAGCCCATTTGTCAAACATTGCCTTCAACATTTTGGCTAAGCGCCCGTTAGCCATTCAATTGAATGCCGACATTTAATGAACAGCCTAGCCGGCCAATTGAAAGATTATTTAACTATTTGGTGGTTACATGTATATAAACTTAAACCTAAAGGAGTGTCAAAAATTACTTATACAAATAAAACACTATTAAAAAAAGCTTCGTTAACTTGCACGTTATATTCTTATATAAAGTAGGTGATTTTAATCCATGTAAAATTTATTTATTAATTTATTTATTTATGCTTTATTAAGTTATTTCATAACATCATAAGAACAAATATAAACACTTCTTAACATTACAATTTTTTGTCAAAATTTCTCAATAGCATATTTTAAAAAATTAATTTGAAATATTTCAATGTTTTCAATCTCCTTCATTTCTTCAGGTAACTCATTGTACAGCTTCAATCTCTTGTATAGTGAGTTTTGAGATTATGTTTTTCTCCTCATTGGTAATCTTGTCTGTTTTTATCACTTGTTTCATATGTATGACATTGTTGGTTGAATTTTATTATTGTTTTTATTTTATTCATCCCCTTAATTATTTTATGTATAAAAATTGCAATATTATATTTAATTTGCTGCTTTACTGTGAGCAAGCCAATTTCTTAATTTAATGATGAATTTTTTTACACGAAAGTGTTGCCATTGTATTATTTTTCTTACGTTATGCGAAAAACGGAGAATTATATATAAAAAAAATGTAAGGAACTGTTATTTAGGTAAATGTAATTGGCTCATATTGCACAGTTCTAAAATGTATCGATTGGTCGTCAATTTCATTGAAAGTATTGTTTTCTGGGTCACAACCCCATTTCAGTATGTTTTCGGTAACTTCGCTGATACAAATATTCGAATTAATAAGTCACTAACAATGTTGTGACCTACTTGCGTGGGGTCGCAGTCCAAGCGCCTCTCCGCTAGAGCACCCTTCGGCGCCATCGCTTGGACTGTGAACTTTCCCGACACATTCCGCGCCAAGGTAACATTGACCCATTCTTTGTGATCGAAGGAAAACTGACTTGAATATTTTATATATTATGTTTCAAACACGATCATTAAATAATTTTCAAAAACACTTAATGCGTGGAATAGCTGTCACTAAAATTGATTTATTTATTTGGTTTACAAACAATAAAAATAATACATTTTTCTTTATCCGTCCTGACACAGAAACGAATATACATATTTATTTTGTTCTCAATCAGTAAAAAATAATACATACTATACAGCAATATTAATATAAAAAAAACACTCAACAATGTTTTGAGTATGTCCAAATGCTTGCAGAACATTGTTGAATTAACTACCTGGTAAAAGAAGAAGTAAACAAAATTGGAAAATTGTTTTCGGGCGTTGCCTAGTAAGTGAATTGGTTAAGCCGGATGAATCTCACCCACGAGATAAATGTTGCAGTTTTTTTACTTCACAAAAGTCAACAGATGGAAGAGTTGAGGAAATGTGGATGTTCAAGCATAGGCAGAATGGTCAATGTTATATAGTTTGTAAAGTGGCCACTTAAACCAGCCAATGATAGGTCATAAGCCCTGTAAATGCCTACACTATAATATTACCTTATCAAAAATGTTTTGTCTCTCTGTTGCAACAAATTTAGATCATAATAATAAAAATAAGTAAATAGTTTTATTCCACTTTTATTTATAATTTTTTTTACCAGTGACCGGGTTTCGTCGTGACCGACATCGTCAGACTGGTATACGTATATATGTATTTTTGTAACTATAGTTAAAATGCAGTTCCACCAAGAAATGTTAGTAGAAAAACTCAAATTTATATCAGAATAACTTCCTAGGAAGGAAAACCAGTATGTTTGCAAACATTTGGACATACTCAAAACATTGTTGAATTTACTAACTGGTAAAAGAAGAAGTAAAAAAAATGGAAACTTGTTTCAGGCGGTGCCTAGTAGGTGATTTGGTTCAGCCGGATGAATCTCACCCACATGATAAAGGTTACAGCTCTTTTCCTTCACAAAAGTCGACACATGGAAGAATTGAGGAACTATGGATGTTTTAACATGAGCAGAATAGTGAATGTTAAACAATGAGTAAAGTGGCCACTTAAACCAGCCAATGACAGGTCATAAGCCCTGTAAATGCCTAGACTCCCATATTTCCTTCTCAAAAATGTTTTCCCTCTCTGTTGCAACAACTTTTAATAAAAAAAAACACTATTTATTTTTCATTAATTTACATACAAACACTAATAAAATAGATAGTTCAATAAAATTAACAATATAAATTATTCGAATTAAAATTAAATTGTTGTAAAAATTTATTAATCAATATAAAATACATCTTGTATACACATGTAAACATTTCTAAAATAAGTCTTTGCGAAACAATATAAACGATATCAATTAAATATTGTAAAAAACTCATTCATTATCATAAAACTAATAAAAACTAATGAAATATGATAAAATATTACAACAGAGATGTGATAAAGGAATAAAGAAGTCTAGGCATCCACAGGGCTTATGATATGTCATTGTCTAAATTTGTTGCAATAAAGGGAAAACATTAAACATTTGGACATACTAAAAACCATAGATATGTTAAATGCTCAAAACATTGAATCAGCTAACTGGTAAAATAAAAAGTATTTAAAATGGAGAATTGTTTTCAGGCTTTGCCTTGTAGGTGAATTGGTTCGGCCGTGTGAATCTCACTAACATGATAAAGGTTTCAGCTCTTTTACTTTACAAAAGTCAACAGATGGAAGAGTTGAGAAAATGCGGATGTTTAAACATAAATAGAATGGTGAAAATTACACAGGGTGTAAAATGGCCACTTAAATCAGCCAATAACAAGTCATAGTCCCTGTTAATGCATAGACTTCCATATTCCACTTTCAAATATGTTTTCTCTCTGTTGCAACTAATTTAGATCTGAATAACTAACTCCCTAGGAAGGAAATCCAGCCAGTCTGCAAACATTTGGACATACTCAAAACATCGTTGAATCAACTGACTGGTAAAATAAGAAGTATTAAAATTGGCTAATTGTTTTCAGGAGTTGCCTAGTAGGTGAATTGGTTCAGCCGGATGAATCTCACCCACATGTTAAAAGTTTCAGTTTTTTTTAGCTCACAATCGTCAACAGATAGAAAAGTTAAGGAAATGTGGATGTTTAAACATAGACAGAATAGTAAATGTTACACAGTGTGTAAAGTGGCTACATAAACCAGCCAATAACAGGTCATAAGCCCTTTAAATGCCTTGACTTCCATATTCCTTTCTCAAAAATGTTTTCCCCCTCTGTTGTAATAAATGGAAGCCAAAGACAATTCAAAAGTTCCTTTATATCCCTAGGCTCGAAGATTGTTTTACAATTAAATGTTTAAATAATAAAATTATTAAATTATAAAAAATAAAATCAATACGTTATTTATCTAAAAACTTATTTATCACTGTATTATTTAATTGCTTATACGTTTTTTTAATTTTGTACTAATATGTATGTTTATTCGTGTATTTTATGTGTGGACGTCAGTGCAAAATGTTAAAAAATTAAAATTGTGTATATTACTTAAATGATTGTCTATGTAGTTCCAACTTAACGTGAATTTATTTAACAAGTCGAGACTTGTGTGTCTTGTAATTTCGTACCCATACATCAATAAATAAAAAAACAAAAAATCCTGCCTCCTATAAAATAAATTTAAAACAACTTTGTTTTTAAACACTATCGAAGCGATATTTCCCTATTATAGTAGTAAATTATAGTACAGAACACCCAGGATTGTAAAAAGTCGTATTTTAATTTTTGTGTTCTCGGTGGGAATCGAACATAGAACATTCCGAGCGTCATTCGAGTGTCTTAGCCAACAAACCATGAAGGCCGTTGAGTGTTGGCCGAAATATCATTTTTCACAAGTTTTTGGCGATGTTTTAGTGAAAAAACTTTTTTTTTGGTTTTTAAATTCATGTCGCATTTTCATGGAAACGCCCCACTATGCCTAGGCGTAACTTTATACCAAGTTTTTGAGTATGCTCCAAAGTATAATATTTTTTATATTCGCTACACTTAACGTTTCTTATTCCCCAATGAAATATGTTTGCAACATAGAGGGAAAACATTTTTGAGAAGGGAATATGAAAATCTATGGAATGTACTAGGCTTAATACCTGTCATTGACTTGTTTAAGTGACCCCTTTACGATTGATATTTGTGAAGTAAAAGGGCTGAAACTTTTATCAGGTGGGTGATATTCATCCGGCTAAACCAATTCACCTAGTAGGCAACCCCTGAAAACAATTTTACAATTTTTATCCTTGTTCAATAACTTCCTAGGGAGGAAATCCAGCCTGCCTGCAAAAATTTGAACATACTAAAAACATTGTTGAAATGTGTTTATGTTTAAATTCGTTAAAAATACTTCCGTAATTAAAAAATAATTAAATAAAAAATAAGTTATCTGAGAATTTCAGGATGATTCGTAAAAATATTATGCTGCCGGAAGTTGTGTCACAAAGTTTATTTTAAGGTGCGCCCCGTTGTTTTTATTTCAAAAAGTCGACCTTGTCCTAAATACTAAATACCAATGAAATCTTGACATGTTTGGCATATGTCAATACTTGTCAACTATCGTATTTTGACGTAGAATAATATAGAATACAATACAAGTACGTATACATTCATATATGTATATGTGTGGTCAGTTCGGCATCCGCACTGCAGTGGTTAACTCAAATTAGATGGTTATGTAGCATGTATGTATGAGACTAGGTTGAAATATCAAAACTCATGTGTTTGATAAATACCCGAATAGAGGAAAGATTTAAAATATAATTTATATTTGAAGCACTAAGTTTTTGGTTATTCATTATAATTTTATTTATTTTTATTTTATTTTGGAAACCAACAGTTCTACATACATATTTATAGTAAACAAACAAATATAGTGTATACATTCAGAACTAATAACAGATTTCCACAAAGTATACAAAGTAAGTAAAGAAAATATATTACATATTAAATAAATACATATAAAAAATTTATTTTTATGTACTCGTAA
Source organism: Micrasema longulum (assembly GCF_059751315.1). NCBI lineage: Eukaryota > Metazoa > Arthropoda > Insecta > Trichoptera > Brachycentridae > Micrasema > Micrasema longulum. The sequence continues at coordinate 54,085 of NW_028279467.1, read as the reverse complement.
ATATTTTTCAATAATCAACATTTTTATATTTTTTTAAAGAACAGTAAGTTATTGTAAATTGGTCGAGATAAGGATAAGGATGCTTAAAGAGAGGATAAAGAATAAATGCTGAATCAACTGCTCCACAACTGTATGGCTTATGTTAGGTTTTTGTTGTTTTCATTGTGTGTTTTGTAATATAAATAATATAGATGTATATAAATACCTTGTTTTTAAAACTGTCTGAATATTTGTTAATTATGTTTGTTTTTTAAGTGAGTCTTCTTTGTTTATTCTCAAATGTAATAAAAAAAACTAAATTGTTAAGTGTCCTCGGCACGGGAAACCCCAGTGAGGTCACATTATTTTTATTATTAATTTATAGTTTGTAAGCCAAAAATATGAATAAATAAATAAATAGATATCTAAATAATAAAATAAATATAAGACAACTTTGTTTTTAACCACTTTTTTTCTACCAACCTGTTTCAGAGATTAAAAAAGCGATTCTGCAGCACTCCTCCAGCACTTTTGTCCAGTTTTAAAGATTGTATCCATCTCACTTTACAGTTCCCATATTTACAAGAGCAAAATGACAAAAATACTTGCTTTTTATTAATCACTGTTAAAAATAAAATAGAATACGATTTGTTAGTGAAGTAAACCTTGTAAATTATAGCTTGTGTACAGCTTTGAAACCGGTAGGTCGAAGAAAAAAAATAATGCTTAAAAACAAAGTTGTTTTAAATTTATTTTATTGGAGGCAAGATTTTTTTTTATTTTTATATTTATTAATTGATGTATGTATACAAAATTACAAGACACTGCAGCGGTAAGTAGTTATAGAAGGTTGCAGATGATTATTTGGTCCCAGTTGGGCGACATTGTAATGGTAGGTTATCACAACTTTAATGATCAAATTTATAAGATAAAGAGGAATAATGAAGATAACCAAATAAAGTACCTACAAACAACTTACCATTCACCAGTTTCGCTCAATCGGCAACAACATGAGAATTCTCCAAAAGAATAAGATTATGTTGTTTAAATTTAATTTTTATGAACTGCATCAAAAACATTATATCTAAAAAACTTTACTGTAAAATGGAATAAATATGACTCAGAGATCTGGATTTTATGAAATAAACAACTCGTTTGTGAAATACAAAATTTTAATAAAGAAGCAATCCTCTACAAATATACCAAGGTTAGATATTATAAAAAATCAGAATTCTGTCTGGCTGATATGAATAAATTGTTGACAGTAAATTTATCTAAAAAGTAATTAATCGTAATAATAATAATAACAACTGAAATAGGTTCTTGATTGTTTTCTTCTCACCGTAATATGGACTAATGTTGAATTAACGAAATAAAAATCCGCAGATGGAATTTGATATGCGACGTCTTCGGTTGATATGCTTGAAGTCATGAATGGTTAAGTGGATGAGTTCCCAGAAGATTGTTTGTCGACATCTGAATTTAGTAGATGATTGTCTGCTTCATTGCATTTGTTAATTTGTGTCTCGTGATGTTGAAGAAAACTTTAAAATCTGACACCGACTTTTCCAGGTATTTACGAATAAACTTCGTAATGATTTGTGATCCATTCAAATCATGGAGTAAATATAGCATATTGTAAAATTTTTATCATAGGACAAAGTGTAGAAAAATGAAGAAAGGGAGATAAAAACGGAAGAAGGGAGAAAAAAGGAAACCTATATAAAATACAATCTCATTAGAATATGATATCTTTCTCTACAAGAATTGCGCTAATAAATTAAAAACAAATAGACTTACGTTACGTTGAACGTTCCCTTTCTTGAAGGACTACATTTTTGAAGTATGTGGTTGCCTGCCCTTCGAGTTCTTTCGCGACAGCTGGACTGCTCGTCCCGAGTTTTGAATGGAAAAAGAATTTATTTCTAGAGCACGGGCTTCATATGGATGAGTTACTACCGCGGCCGTCAGATGGCGCTAAATCAGGCAACATAGAATTATATTCCAGTACTAAAATGTCTTCAAAAACGGGGTACGTTGGACTTGTTTTTTACAACGTTACAACACACATAATCATTATTTACAAGTCTCGACTTGTTAAATAAATTCACGTTAAGTCGGAACTATATAGACAGTCATTTGAGTAATATACACAATTTAAATTTTTTAACATTTTACACTGACGTCCATTTATAAAATACACAAATAAATAAACATACATATCAGTACAAAATTAAATATACGTATTAGCAATTAAACAATACAGTGATAAAGAAGTTTTTAGATATATTACGTACTGATTTTATTTAGTATAATTTCATAATGTCATGATTTAAAGATTTAATTGTAAAAGAATCTTCGAGCCTAGGGATATAAAAGAATTTTTGAATTATATTTGGCTTACATTTATTTCAACAGAGAGAAAAAACATTTTTGACAACGTAATATGGAAGTCAAGGCATTTACGGGTTATTATTTGTTATTGGCTGATATTATTTTATTGATTAAATACGCTCAGAGGGCTTTGACATGACAGGTACAAAACTAATACTCAAGGTATTATTATATAATATTTATCTTAATCACTATTATTTGTATTTTAATAATAAAGCAATTTTTTCTGTCATTTCGTGCTTTCCAGCTGAGAGACGTTTGGTAATCTAGTATTCATATAGGTATCTGTATTTTTTTGGCACCACAGCAGGCCAAGAATCCCGATTGCAATGGTGACCTACGTCTCAGGACACTCATGCTTGAGAAAAATTGAATAGATTTTTTGTCTTCTCACCGAAAAATGAACCCAGAACCTTCCATGCGTGAGTCGTGTGCCATTACACCACGAAATTTCAATATCAACTATCAAATTAACTCATACTTAAATATCGTAAATGGGGTAGAAAATTACGACGGACTATCCGTAGCTCCTCAGTAGCTGCATGACGTGTTGTTATCAAGGTCATAATTTTGTAAATGGTTAAAAAAAATATAAACCCTTCTTAGTCAATTGAAAAAATAAATTATATAGGGGCTAGACTTATTCCGAATATATTACGTTCAAACTGTCGAGTCTATGCGGTCTGTAGCTACAAGACATGTTTAGCTGTACACCTAGCGTTGCCATCTTCCATCACAAATCGGTAGATAAAAAAAAAACACTTTTAAAAATATACCATATTTTAATTTGTATGATTTTAATTTAGAAACTTCGCTGGTCTGTCTTTAAACCTTATCTCTATTCTCGAAACTCTAGTCTTTATTCGGTCAAAACGAAATGCCGATTATTCAACTTTTGTATAATGCCAGTACCTACTCCTATATGGGTGCGAATCTTGACACCTTACCAAAGCTCAGAATGCCAATCTTTTGAGTTTTGAAAGTAAGTACTTGAGGAGCGTATTAGGTCTGAGAACTGACGCAGCAGCCTCTTATAACGAGCGTCTTGAGGATGCGGCGGTGGACCTGGCTTGGACACGTGCTGCGCATGCTTCACGAGAACCTCAACACAACTTGCCTCTTCTTTAAACCTGCGGGCTCACGCCGTCCTGGAAGGCCGTCGATGACGATCTTTCGACTTTATTCGACGGAACTAAGGGGCGCTGGATTGACATTGGAGGAGGGTGAGTGCTGGCTGTCGACAGGTTCTCCTGTAGATTATAAAGGTTATCATTAACAATTAGCGGTACAACAGATTCATAGCTATGGAATTTACGTTTTGTTGATTTGCGGGAAAGGGGTCGGAGTTTAGAAATTAAAAAAGCCAAATAGTTTAGATTTTATTAAATTTATGAAAATCCCGTAATGTAAAGATTTTTGTAACTGAATTTGATATATTCAAACACAGCTCATGCTACCATTCGTGTTTGCAGTATGGCCATGAGGAAGAATGACAATATCCGACAAAGGCTCTCCATATAATGGTCAAAAGTCATGTAAAAATCATGCTCAATTCAAAATCAAGCAAGCATTTTTTGCACGAATTGGGATTTGTTGAGTTTATAATCAGATTGAAGTGGGCACTTTTTATCACAGAGGCCTATTTATTATATAAACTATTTTAAATTTTAATGAAGTAAGGAACGCGGACAAAATTTTCGGGATCATTCATTGGTTGGATTTGATCATATGACGTCGAGATGACAAGTCGGTAGAACATACAGATGTAGTATGTATAGATGTAGATAGCGTTCATAATCGCGGACTGAGCAAACACAAAAAAGTGACCATTTGGTTAATTCTTTTATTAGGGGATTGCCTATATTGTGGAAGATTAAATAGGCAATGAAAAATAATATTCTATGGAAAAAAGGAAATGTTTTTATTTATTATTTATTTAACACTGCCGATTAGTTGATAAAAAAATGGACCAATACAAAAATATCGATATCATCATCATCATCAAACACTTATCCGCACCCAATGGTGCATAGGGAACTGCATTGGAAAAGTACTTTGAAATTTATCTCAATCGTGTGTTATAAAAAGATAAGGTGACCAGTCTCACGCTTCAGGTGCCAATCCAGGGACAGTGAAATATTGCTGTGAAAGTATTAATTAATTTATTGAAAGCTTTATATACACATTCATTTTATATTAAGGGCAGGCAAATTGCAATTTCTTCATACCTACCCAAACCGTTCAGTTTAAGAAAATAGGAAGTATATAGGCATATTCTAGGACGAGATTTGAAACAAAAATGAACTAAAAATCTACACTATTTATGAAGAGAGAAGGGGGGATGGGAAGGATAGAAGGAGAAAGGAAAAACTCAAATATTTAGATAGGAACATTTCAATCTTGATTTTTATTTTAAATAATGATGGGGCGTAGTGGGCAGATTATTCCAAAATTAATTTAAAAATATTAGTTATTTCGTTATTATTTTTTTTATTTTAATATTCTAGGAATCACGCCAAAATAATACGTATGCATGAGATATTTTTTTTGTAAAAGATAAAAAAAAAACTTTTATTGGCTTCTCTGTAAAGTTGCTACATGTCGCTTGGTAACTTTTTCCTTTCCAAAGTCGAAATGTTTTAAGAAAAAAAACAAATTAACAATCTAGAGCGTTAAATTTTTTAATTGGTATGAGATTTTTGACCGCGACTGAACATTTCTTTAATTTTCCACTTTCTATCATTAATTTATTTATGCCGAAAGTCCACGGCTTAACTTGTGGATCATTTCTTCATTACCAAAGTGGCTCCGCCAAGCAAAACAAAACCTAATGAAAAACTACAAACACACCAAAACGCTACCAATACAACAAAGCCTTAAGGCTCATTTTCCAATACAGGGGTAAACAACTGTAACAGTACAAGTATGGTTATGTTCGTAACTGAATCCGAATCTTGAAATGCGGTATATCGCGATTTGGACGGTAGAGGAAATTGAGCTTTGTGAAAAGAATCGTAGAGATGATTTTCGTGTGTAGTAAATTGATGTGCGATACCTGGTTTTGATCAGACGCGTCAATATAGAGGTCATTTGAAGTTAAGCGATTCCTAAATGTGAGCAGGTATTTGTGATCGAAGCCAGCGGTTCTTAAAATGTTAATTAATTATTTGAATTGTGTTTCAATATTTTTTAAACTATGTGTCTGAAGGATACTCGTCAATCTGTACTCTTCCACATTCCTAACTCAATGACTAATTAAATGAAAAATAGCACTCTTCGAAGAATACAGATAAACTATAATGACAGTTTTAGTGACTTTGACATATTACACTGTAAATACCATATTTTTATCAGATCTGTTACAGACATTTTAAATTTGTCTCCTGCTTAACTTTTAACTTTGAATTTAAATTTTATCTTTCAATTTTAACTTTTTAATTTTAATTCTTAATTTTAATTTGAAATTTTAACTTTTTATTTAAACTTTTAATTTTAATTCAAACTCTTCATTTTCACTTTTAATTAAATTTTAATTTTAACTTTTAATTTCAACTCTTAATTTTTACTTATTCATATGTACATATCTACTGCCTGCATCTAATTAATTATTGTCGGTTGTGAATTTTTACTTAGAAATATGAATGTTCATGAAAGCAGAGAGAGAGGGGAGGAAAGTATAGTTGTAGCCATATAATGTCTTCTCTCTTTTATGTACTTTTTATTTAATATTCATGTTTTTATTTTTTTAGAATTAAATTATTATTTCCCCTCTCCTTCTGCATTCATAATAAATTAATGTGAAATCTGTAATTGGTCTTACTTTTTTAAATTATTCTTTTGTACCTTGTATTTATAAAAAGACTGTATGATTTCCTTAATAAATACAGTTCTGTGTGTGAAATAGATTAGAATTTTAGCTCGATGGCTGCTCCCACTATCAATCTACTATCTACAATCACTAACAATCCTGAAAAAGGAAATCGAGTGAGACGTCCGCCTGATGGTGGAGTGATTGGCCTGTTTACCTACCATGCTTGAGGCCCCGGGTTCGATTCCTGAAAGAGTTCAAATGAAATATTTGTTTTCAAAGATGGTTTCCCACTGAAGTATTTCATTGTCCCTGGACTGGCACCTGAAGGGTATGAGACTAATCTTATTATCTTCCTGTAATAATCTAGAGATTTGATTTAATAGTGCAGTGCCTTATGCACCATTCAGTGCAGATAAGGGTTTGATTATGACGATAATGATTTTTTTGTATTGGTTCAACTTTTTTTATCAACTAATCGGCGCTATTATATAAGTTTTCTCTCTTTCACACAAACAAATGATAGTAGGTAATAATTGTAACATTTTCGTTAAAACGAGCAAAATAATGTGTTTTATCTTTTTTTTTCATGCTACAAATTTAGTCTATTTTGGCACAAAAGCAGCATTATTTATTCAATTAAGTTTTTTTTTCTAAAGCAGCTGGCGCTTAAGCTAGGGTTTCCTAAGACAGCGGTGCCCGTATCTTAACGGCCGGAGTGAACGGTGATGCGGTGGACAGCCGTCGTAACGGTGACTGGAGAGTGAGTTTCTTAGGAAAACGGTGTTGTTAAATGTTATCAACACCGTTAAAATACGGGCACCGCTGTCCTAGGAAACCCTAGCTTAAGGCCTATTTCACGCGTATCGTACAAATCCACACAACTCGGTGAAATGAGGGTGGATTGATATTTATTGTATCTTCCGGCTTTTCATAGATCTCTTCACCACTAAAACAGTGTGAGATGAAGATGGATAGGCATGGTTTAGTTCGAAGTCTTATATATTAATCGTGTTTAAAAATTTATTGTATATCATTATTTTATTGCCCTTGTTTACCTTTGCTACATAGTTTTATATTATTTTTGTTCAATTTCTTGTGTATGTGTTTCTTCATATAACTGTTGTAATTGGCTTGGACCGTATATATAATAAATGAATAAATATCTCATCATAGTACCTAAAGTTAAGATATTCTTAATTTAAAAAAAGAAGAAGAAGATTTTTCTATTTTAAATATATCATCTATTTTTCGAAATATGTAATTCATGAAAACGATTATACAATAAAGTCAGGGTGCCGACAATGAATTACTCTTTTTTTTAAGGGCGGTTATTTGTTAATGGTTTGAACACGAAAGCTGAAATTTGGAATAACTGTAGTTTAAATACCTTTTTTTGGACTAAATTGAATATGATAGCTTAGGTACCCAGTGGATCATCATTCATCGTGTACTACGGTATTTTATCCACTGTACCCTACGCGGCCATTTTGATTTTCTACTCAACCAAACACAAATTACTAAGTTTGTTCATAATAGTGATACTGTTATATGCAAGCAGATAGTTAAAAGTAAAATTGATATGGTCTAAAAATGTTTTATGCAAATCAGACAAGAAACAAAGATAACTTATATTTAAAATTTTGTTTTTGAGACAAAAAATAAAAATGGACGCACCACGTGTACGTACTGTACACAGCTACCAGCCGGCTAGTGGTGATGTGTGTGCTCTATGAGATCTTCACCTTGACACTACCTATACAATACGGTCTTATTCACTGCTAATTTTTTTTTTTTATCATGAAATAATTATTTGCGTTTTTTAATTTTCCCAAAGATTTTATTTTTTGGGCCATTTTCTACGAGTAAATAACTCACTATTGGAAAATAGGAATCAAGTTGCGGTAAAGTGGGGTCCACAACACTAGCCACGGGACCACAACCCGATTCAAGTTTTGTCAAATTTAACGGTTTAGGTAGGTTGGAAGAAATTTACTTAAGGCAATATGGCCGCCAATATATTATTTGTATAAAATTGTATATGTGTATAAATGTATATATTTTTTACTATCCAATATACAACAATGAAAAAAAAACTTCCAAAGGTTTTGAAAAAATGCTATGCCTTTTTTAGAGTTAATATTATTAACTCTGCAGAAGTATATTTAGTTATTAACTCTGCACCTATAATTAATCCTGCAGAAAGCATAGTATTTTTCCAAAACTATATGGTTATAAATTATTAAAAATCAGGTGGTAAATACGAAAAAAACAAAATTATTTAATTGAAATTCATTAAATAATAACGTTCCGCAAAGTTAGTGCTTCAAATAATAAAATTAAAAATATATGTATATAATAATACTTTTAATATTTGTTTATTTATCAACTTTCAAATAAAAATCCTGCATAAAAAAAATAATACTGGATATTAATCGGCTTCATGGTTAGTGCGTTGGCTTGTTTGTGAAATAAAGTGAAAAAAATAAAAAATAATAATAATCAACCCGCTTTGCAATTTTATCGTGTCGTGTGAATTTTTACTCAATGAAATCGGCCTTAGGCAGGCTCAGTAGTGCAATGTGTAGTAAACACACATCAACACCTTCCTGGCCGTCAGTCCTAGATTGACCACGGTCTGGGCCGCTTCGTTGGCTCTCGACCATGATCTCTGTCGCTTGACATTATCGTAAGTCACCCATTTTTTATCACCAGTCACTATCCGCTTCAGAAATGGGTATATTTTGTTGCGATTCAGCAGCGATTCGCAGATGGGAATTCGGTCTATGAGGTTTTGTCGCGTCAGCTCGTGTGGCACCCAAAAATCGAGCTTTTTTTTTCTATCCAACTTTCTGCAAATGGTTCAAAACAGTTTTATGATGGATATTCAGCTCCTGAGCGAGGCTACGACTGCTAACATGACGGTCTATCTCGATATTTCCAGGATTTTATCGACATTTTTGTCGACAAGCCTACCAGAGCGTGGTGCATCATTCGCATCCACTACACCAGAACGAAATCGCCCGAACCTCCGTTGTGCAGCACGAACCAAAAGAGTATCGGCCCCTATACATCGCAAATTTTTTTGGTCGCTTTCGACACGTTTTTCTGTTTCAGGTAGTAAAAATGTAAAATATGGCGAATTTCCTCCTTTGAGACCTCCATACTTGACACATGATAGTTCACTATTGAACCGATCAAGCCCAATACTTTTAACAAAGTAGTTAGTAGCATACAATTACACCTTTACAACGCCGTATCGTATAATCCAATGTGACCAATAATAAACGAGATATATTTAGTTGAAAAAAATGCGCGAATCACAAAACTACCTTTTCACTAACCCGATATTTTGTTTTTTAGGACAATTTTTGACCAACTCGTCTTTTGACCAGGCTGTTTTTTAGTTGGTTGGCAGATAAAGTTTTTAATAATAATTTCGCCAAAGTACTTATTATTTGTACTTGAAGATTTTATAAAAATATATACATGTATGCATATATATACATTGTGTATATATATATATATTTATTATTATTTTAGTTATATACGAGTATTTAATAATGAAATGAATATATAAGTAGGTACTTGTTTACAATAAGAATAATTGACAAAGATTATTTCAGGGCCATATTTCAAGGGTAAGGTAACGAATGGAGCCACCAGACATAAAATTATCAGAAATAACCATCTGATCAAATATTCAATTACATTTTATGAAAACCTACGAAAATAATACCATATTTAAGCAAGATATTGTCAACAGTGTTTTGAGTGTGTCCAAATGTTTGCAGACTGGTTGGATTTCCTTCCAAAGGAGTTATTTAGATCTTAATTTGTTGCAACAGAGAAGGAAAACATTTTAATGAAGAGAATATGAATGTCTAGGCATTTACATAGCTTATGATCTGTCATTTGCCGGTTTAAGTGGCCATTTTACACAGCATCATCAATCCCTATACGCACCTAATGGTACATAGGGCACTTTATTGGTACATAAATCGCAGCGTATCTTGATCATTTTTGTTACATGAAGGTAAGTCTTAGATACCAGTCCAGGGATTATGAATTATTTTATTGTACAAACACTCTAATAAATAAATATTTCTTATTAACGCTGTCGGAAATCGAGCCCGAGACCTCTTGCATGGTAGGCAAATGCGCTGACCATTACAACACGAGGCTGACAAACAATACTACCACATAAAAATACAAAATTATTTTTAAAAGAAAAGACAAACGTAGGGCACCCAAAAATACTACACAAAAGACTTAAAAACTACTCTGATTTCCCTTACTACTTGAAAAATTACACCGAAGACAAATTTAAAATCAACTTGCGGTGATATTATGGTCGTAGAAAACACTTTTATTTCGTGTATTTACGCACAAAGTACAAGCGATAAAAATGTTTCCTACGGCAGCGAGAGCGTTTGGAATATCATTTCAGAAAAAGCAAATGAGGACTACCTTGTAATATTTAATTTATAACCCGAACGGGTATATTAAAATAATAAATTAACTTAAAAAATGGTTTTTAATCATGGACAGAATAGTGAATGTCACGATGTGTGTAAATCAGCCAATAACAGGTCATAAACCCTGTAAATGCTCGGACTTACATAATCCTTTCTGTAGTATCTTCTCCATCTCTAACATTAATCTGATACACTTTTACTTTTTTAAACTTTGATAAACAAAAGTGTATTGCGTATCAAATAACAGGTTTGCTACGTTTTGATAGGGGATGAGTTTGTGGGGAAGGGTTTGCATTTAGGAATGGGAAAGAACATAAACATATTTTACGTCAAGGTTATATAAATGTCGTTAGATAATGCCAATTTTTATTAGTGCTTATTTTATGGACGCCCGCTTTGCTAGTAAAATATATATTTTTTGTTTGTTGGCGTATGATTGACTGCACTTTTAAGTACCAAGACCAGAATGCTTTGATTGATGGGCAGCTCGTACATATAAATTTATCTATAAAAATAGTTCTATAAATGTTACAAACTGTTAAAAATATTATATGACGAGCTTTATTGTGATGGGACCCCGTAAATTAGTTCTTGCCCTTCAAGTCCAGGTCTTCAAAGAGCCTGGCCAGAGAGTGGAAAGCGAGGGTTCCCACAATGCTAAATCTCCCCCTCCAAGCTCAGATCCTTAAAGCACCGGGTTATCAGGTGGGGGCGAGCGCTCTAACATCCTCAGGCTTAACCAGTGGTCCCCCGAGGATTTGACTTCTTTTGTCTTACATCATCTGTACTGTAGAACCTAAATCTAGAAGTTTCATAAAGGTAGATTCTAGCAAGGTGTTTATCTTCTCTGCAGTGCCCTGCAAGGTTTCTAGTGATAATTTTAACTTGGATCCAGCCAAGCCCCATCAAGTCTAAAGCAATATTTACGAGTACCTCTTGAGTAGGTCCTTCAAATGGTGCTGACCAGGTGCATTTGCCAAAGGAAAGCATATAATGTGAGGGTTTGGGTAAGTAGTTTGGGAGGAGATAGGAAGGGGTTACAGGAATGAAAAGGAATGAAAGTTAGGGTTTTGAGGATATTATATTATTGATTTATTTATTATATATATACGGCCTAAGCCAATAACAACAGTTACATGAAGAAACATAAATGCAAGAAACTGAACAAAAAGAACATAAAACTATTTAGCAAAGACAAACAAGGGAAAAACAACAACAGTATACAATATATAAAAAAAAAAACGAAAGATCAAAAACTTTGAGTTAAACCATGCCAATCCAACGTCATCCCACACTGTTTAGTCGCGAAGAGATCTACGAAAAGCCGGAAGATCTATCCCAAAAAATTCCAAGTCGTGTGATGAATTTACTAATCTACACATTCTGGACATTGGGGCATAAAAACCAAATTTGCTCTTAGAAGATTTTATAAATAGGAGAGTGGGTATTATGGCTGTTTGGAAACGTATTCAGTGGCTAATTTGACTAAAATTCTTCCACCCACAGCCTAATTAAACTACCAACCAATTAGGTAAGGACATTGTCTTTAAATTAGGTTTAATGTCGAATTTTGGCAACATTGATCTCGATAAAAAAGTTTTTCTAATAAAGCTATAAGCTTACTTTATTTGCAAACTCTGTGACAAGTTTGACTCATCTTTAAACATCTTGAATATGCTTATACGCAAATTTTAAGCCCTGTTTGAATTCGAATATCGAAAAATCGCTTTCGGGTTTCGACTCCCCCAGCTCCCCCAATGGGTATGCTTGTCTCTTAGCAATTTTTTATAAATGTGTCATTCATCTTACAGTATTGTACAGTAAGGCATTTTTCACATTTCAGGAAATGTTTGACTTATAAACCCATCTAAACACAAACTTTGTTTTCAGGAAGCCCTCAAACCCTAACTTTCCTTCATTTTTTATTTCTTTTCATTCCTAGATCATATTGCAGTTTTTTTCCGACTCGGTCCAACATTTTATGAATTCCTTTCCTCATCATATAATATGTATACGAAGGAATTTTTATTCATAAACTTATATGACGAGCTTTATCTGTTCACTAAACGGCTGTTATTAGAAAATATACCTCTGTGAATACATTTAAAAAAATAATAATCATGATTTATTAACAAAAATAAAAATAACTTTATCTACTACATACACAGTTAGGTAATAGATTTCTCTGGATCATGTCTAGTCTGCCTAACTAGGTACAACCTGTTTTAAGGCAGACATTTTTATGCAAAATAAACAATAATATTATTACCTACGAAGGTAATAAAGAGGTAGAAATAGAGAGAAGGCGAGGTTAAGCATGGGCTGCCTTTGGTAAGATCTCATGTATCCTAAAATCTCCGAAGTATTCAAATTATTTAAAGAATCAATAAGGATCACATGACTGAAATATAGCTGTGAAACTTTTGTGTTAGCGAAAAAAAATGTACACAATTATCAGTGACACAGAGAGCCATGGAAAGGAGACTGCTGCGTATTTCGTCGAGAGACAGAAAAACCAATACATGGATTAGAGCAGAACAAAGTGGTCCATAGGGCTGCCAACCAGAAATGGAGCTGGGCCGGTCTTATAGCCAGAATCACAGACTCTATATGGACCAAAAAAGTCCTGGAATGGCGACCCAGAACGGGTAGAAGAAGTGTCGACAAGGTGGTTTGATGACATAAGATGAGTTGCAGGAAGTGGTTGGATGCGGTTGGCTCAGGATAGGGAAATATGAAGACTAAAGCGGGGGGCCTATGTTCAACATTGGACAAGTTTCGGCTGATGATGATGATGATGATTACTACCTACTAGTTAATTAACTATACAGTTTTACAATATTAATTTATACCATTTATTTTGAAGAAATGTTTTTGAGTAAATATGTAAAAAAAAATGATTGGTTTTTAACTAATCTGTTTTAAGCTGGGTAAAAAAATATTGTCTTTTAATAAATCCGCTAAAGTGAATGAATTTCTGTACTTAAAGTTGAACATAAATTCATAAGTGCAAAACATGTAAACATTAAAATGTCACTTGTTGTGTTTTGTGGTCAGTAAAAAATATTTTTTCCTTGCCGTATTTACATATTTATCCTTCAATGTTAAGTCGATGGTACATTAGACACCATAAATATATATACCAGCGGACCCGACAGACGTTGTCCTGCCCGAACGTTGGCTTGCCTACTGTTAGCATGGGAAAAGACTTTTCATTGATAAGTAGATACCTAGGTACTTGTTAATGATAACATTCCAAAACTAAAAATTAACAATATAAAAAAAAAAAATGTATTTAAGTAGGTACTTGTTTATGGTTGAATTCCAAAACATAAAATAAATATTTTTTCAAATATGGCATTCTTTTTTGCAAACTTCAAACTCCGGTCGTTTCACCAACGAAAGGGTGTGCTTATGTAGGAATGCGATTTTTAAAAAATGTATTGAGTTTAATATTATTTTAGTGTTCCCAAAAATCCACAAAAAATAAATAAATGGGTAGAAATTAAAAGGAATTTAAGGAAAGAATCTGTGATTGAGATCCACAAAAACAAATGTTGTTTGTAAACATTCAAAACCAAACTTTTTTATAAACAAAAAAACAACATCTTTCCATTTTTTTGCAAATGCATTCTCCTCGAATACAACCCTGGTAGATCGATGAATAAAACATTTATGCTCTTAATTTCTTTTTTACATATTTGATTGAAGATTTTAATATATATGAACACGCACAGCGCAAAGATCTATATTTCTCTGAAAACCGCACATAAATCGGTTTAGCCGTTAAGGAGGAGTACGGTGACATTACACGTACAGAGGAATTATATATATAAAGATAAACACGCCATTTATCAATGTTTTATTATAGAATATTTTCTAAGGACACAAAAAACACATTTTAAGATAGCAGATTCATACGGAGTAACCCCAGGTCAGACAAAAGAAATTAGATACAATATTTAAGTTTGCAAAAAAAAATATATATTAGGTAGGCACAGTTTGATTTAATTATAATTAATTATTTATTTTTGTTGAATGTCAATTAAATTTTTTTATGTGTCGTATTATCGGCGCTACGATTTTTTTAAGTCACCGAAGATTTTGAAATTACTTCGCCGGTGACGTCACAAGTTCTCTTCCGTGAGTTGTCCCGATTAGTGAGTTGGCTTCCCGGTTAGCGGAAAACTATCGAAATACCACACGTACGACGTTTGCTCAGAGGAATGCCCCAAGAGTGTTCAATGTCCTGGATGAACATATTAAGTTCTCCAAAACCATTTTCAGGAGTGTACAAGTCTGGATTTTATCTAAGGGGAAAGACCATTGCAGGAGACTGCTGCGAGATATTACATAGATTTATTTATTATTAAGCGTGTTGTCCAAATGCTCTTTGAAATAAATGTATGTTTATGTAATAATATTATTGTTTTTTCTGTTATTTGATTGTGTACGTGCTTCCCCTTTCCATTATGTTGTATCCCAACTCAAAACAGGGCCCTTGGCCTCATAGGTTTGGGATACATTATTATTGTATCTTTTTGTAATAGGTATGTATTTGTACGAATAAAAAAAAAAAAAGTACTCTCTCATTGGTTTATTTCCCGTAGCACTGAACTTTCTCATTTAACAAGAACTTTAAGATGGATTTTATGTAAAAATTGACCCGAGAAGATTTATATATTTGTTATATATTTATTCTGCTTGTGTAGGAAAAGGTTTTAGGCGTATATATTGTTGTTGTATATTTAGTTATAAAGGTGCTAAACTTGCTTTGTTTCTTTGTTGTTCTCAATATGTGTTATTTTCTAAATGTTAATATTATGAATGTCCCGAATTGACTTATTATGTAACTCCTGGGAATGTCATTCAATGTATTATACTTTTTGTTATATGATTAAAAAAATAAAATTAAAAATTAAAAAATGATGTATGAAGGCGGAAGCGACATATATATGTAGTCAGGGTGTAATGGCGTTATATCCCCTCTGATTATATGAGAAACGGCGCGATGGTTTGTTTTGTTTTTAATCGGTTCTTCATCTCTATTGAAATCTCGTAGGTAAATATTGTTTGATGTTTTAAGAAGAGGTTCGGTAACAGAATGGGTAAGGCAACGTAGAAATTTATCTAGATCCGGACGCGATGTGATTAATAGCCAAAAAAATTTAACAGAATAGGTGAACCAGTTTTAAAGGTACCGTTAGGTACACAGCGCGGCCTTTACTCGCACCAGGTGACCAGAAAACATGCTGTTAAAACATTACCCATTTATGTATTCGGATTTTCCGTGTCCAGATGCAAGAAGAATACAATGCTTCGTGTGAAATATAACCAAAACTCTGGATAAGTGTTTTCGACTCATTGCATTGGCTACTCTCAGGAACCCTTAAAAGGAAAGCGAGTGAGTTTGTCCCAGTACTGACACTTCATAGTATGGTGTAGATTTGTAGTAAATTTTTGTTTTAATTTTTTAAATGCATAACTATAAGTTTTTTTTTTTAAAAAGGAAATGTTTGCGTTCTTATTATTTACTCAAATATTTCGATTTTGGGGCCATTTTCAACGAGTTGTAAATAACTCACCATTAGAAAATGGGAATCAAGAGGGGGTAGAATGGGGTTCAAACCTCGGACCTCCGATCCGTGAATCTGCAACACTAGCCACGAGACCACAACCCGATTCCATAAAATTACAATATTTTATATGAATACACCTTTAATAAGTCGAGATCGAGACGGTTTACTTAACTTCTGTACTATCTTTATCTACCTCAGTATGTTCTACCGACTTGACCAAATCCGACCAATTAATGAACCCGAAAATTTACTTCGCGTTCCTTACTTCATTAAAGTTTTAAAAAATTCGTATTTATATTTTAAATAGGCTTCTGTGATAAAAGTTCCCAATTCAAAGCGATTATAAACTGTAATGAATCCCAATTCAAGCAAAAGAATGTTCGCTTGAAAATACTTTTAAAACAATTTTTGACAATTACCAAGACGGTATGCTTAACGATCGTTTATATTTATCTCAATCATGTGTTACAAGAAGGTAAGGTGATCAGTCTTACGCTTCAGGGACAGTGAAATATTGCGGTGAAAGTATTTATTTATTTAACACTTTATATAAATACCGTACCCGACAGACGTTCTCCTGCCCGAACGTTAGCTTGCCTGCTATTATCTTGGAAAATGAATTTTCATTGATAAGTAGGTATCTAGGTACTTGTTAATAATTGAATTCCAAAACTAAAAATTATGAATATTGAATTTAAGTAGATACCTACGTTTTTGTTTATGGTTGAATTCCAAAACATTAAATAATTCATTTTTAAATATCCAGTTCTTTTCGAAAATGTCAAACTCGGCTCTTCTCACTAACAGGGGTGCACTTTATTTTCAGTAAAAAGAAATAAATGGGAAGAAATTATAAGGAATGTAAGAAAAAAAATTAGATTAGGATCCATAAAAAGCAAATGTTTTAAGTAAACATTTAAAAACAAACTTATTTTAAACACAAAAAAAACAACATCTTTCCTTTTTTTTGTAAATTTATTATTCTTGAATGCAACCCTGGTAGATAGATGAACGAAACATTTATGCTCCTAACTTATTTTTAACATGTTAGATTGAAGATTTTAATATCCATGAACACGCGCATCGCAAAGATCTACATTTTGCCAAAAACCGCACGTAAATCGGTTAAGCTGTTTATGCGACAGGCTGAAATTAAACTTAACATGGTTTCCGGCACCACACACTACAAATATGACACGGTACAAATAACTTCATCAACACTTATTTTTTCTACAAAACACACAGACTACTCTGAAGATGGCTCCTGCAATGGTAGCCAAAACGTCGGAACGAATCCAACATACATGGGATCACCAAAAAATATACATATTGATAACAGTGGCCGTGAAACCTATTTAACCTGACACATATATTTCTCTCTACAGGAGAGAGGAGAGGCGAATGTAGAAGAGATAAGTTTAAAACACGACGTCATCTGTGTTTCAATTTCAGAACCACACTGTGGTAAATTTGGAGTACTATGAAAAGATGGTATGATATACTTTTTGTTTAATGGAATCGATTGCATACTTTAATTCTCGTGATGTTCCTTTTAATTTGATATATCGATACAGCTATGTACATATATAAAATTACAGTAACTACAATTAGCGGCCTTCGTGGTGTAATGGTTAAAACACTTGACTTAAGAACGATAGGTTGCGGGTTCGATTCCCGATGAGAACACAAAAATTAAATTTGTTTTTTCGTAAGCCTGGCTTCGGTGTTTTAATTCACTACTGTAATAGGGAAATACGAATACCGATAAAAATATATGAAATGGAAAAAGAACAATTAATTGTATTTTCAAAGTTAATATGGATATTGTGGTGATATTTTTTCATAAATAACTTTGAAAAATAAATTTAAAAAATGTCACTAAAAAAACGCGACATGTTTGGCATTAACAATTGTGACGTCAAGATTGGTGACGATGTTCTAAAAAAATTCAAACGGTCTAAGAATAATGTTTGAGTATGTCCCAATGCTTACAGACTGGCTGGATTTCCTCCCTAGAGAGTTATTTATATTTAAATTTATTTCAACAGAGAGGAAAAACATAGTAGGTAATTTGGTTCAGCCGGATGAATCTCACCCACGTGATAAAGGTTTCAGCTCTTTAACTTCACAAAAGTCAACAGATGGAAGAGTTGAGAAAATGTGCATGTTCAAACATGGGCAGAATGGTGAATGTTACACATAGTGTAAAGTAGCCACTTAAACCAGCCGATGACCGGTCATAAGCCCTGTAAATGCCTAGACTTCCATATTCCCTTCTCAAAAATGTTTTCCATCTCTGTTGAAATAAATTAAAAAAGGTTTAGAACAAAGTAAAAAATTATCATCAACCGTGACGTATTAGGCGCGTGGCCAATGCAATGACCGTTTTTGCGACGATTCAAAATTACGAATTAAAAAATATTTTTTTACTCGACGGTATTTCATAGACCATTATTACTTTTAAAATTTAAAAAAGGTGATATTACCCTATTAGGCTTTCTGGCCCGTTGTGGTGTAAAAATAAAATATAATATTTATTTCAAGACAATTTATAACATATTATTTGAGACATAAGTCCCAACTCCATGAGACTAAAGTCCTGTGTTAAGTTGGGACGAGCAATTAATTGACACAGGCACATGAGTATATCATCAAAAATATTTTATTAGATCAGAAACACAAACAATAATGATAACAATAAAAAACAAATATAAAACACATAAATATAGTAGGATTACTAACAAAAAAAATAATTATAAAAAATATTAAAAAAAACATATATATGGCACATCAATATGGTAAACAGTCAACTCAAACATTTGGAAAATCGTCAAGGAGTTTCCCCCTCAAATCCGTCCCACTAAGGAAAATCCAGTCCTTAACTCCTCTCTTGAAAATAGTTTTTGTCCTTGAGAGCCTAATACGCTCTTTGAAAATATTAAGATGATATATATTTATAGTAAAAATATTCCCTGGATAAAAGAAGCTTAAAACTGATAATTTTACTTTCATGTATTTTTTTTTATATCAAAATACGCTGCGATTGGTTTACTAATACAGTGCCCTATGCACCATTAGGTGCGGGAAGGGAATGACAATGATGATAAACTACAATTCACAATTTTAAATATAGAGTCTTAGATATAAATGCAGCGCTAAGCACCCGTCTTGTGTTCCATTCAACCTAAGTTCCGAAACCTAACTTGTAGTCAGTAAACGTGAATTAGCGTTGAAAGGCTCGACTTTCAGCTTTTGATTCATAATAAACTGGCAAACACAGGAAAAAATACACTTTTGTAACACCAGGGCCCCGATTACAATGGGTAGTTAACAGAGTTATCTTCGACTGTCTATAAAGAATAACCGATATTTGTGTACGTAAATTAGTATATTTGTATGAATATTTGACGTATCTTCGTCGGTAATCTATAATTGAACTTGGTTAAAAGAAAAAATGAATGAGTATTCTGTTTTTCATACAGAAAAATTAATTTTACTTTGTAGATAAAATTGAAACTAAATGTTAACTTTTCATTGTAATCGGGGCTCAGGAATAAATATATAAAAAAATATTTATAAAAGGCAGTTAAGCCGTGCATAGTAAAAATAAATAAATAACTAACAACTTTCGACGTTAAATGCCACGATTCACTTCGTTACAGGAGTAAATATAAGACTCTTTAAATCCGGCATAAGCTTATTCTAGCCGAAAGCTTTACGTTACCATCACGGGAGCCTCCGGGTATTTAAAACCTTTAAAGCTTTGACCAAAGTCAGATAAGTTTAGTATTCATTTCATCATCATTATCATTAATTTCTATGTTAACTGTGCTGCTCTTAAGACAAACTTTTCTCCGACCACTTCGGCATAAAATCAAACTCGCTAACTTTGGGTAGCAACGATGTGAAATTCTAAAACATTCACAAATTTTCCATGGTCCTGGGATGGAATTTAAAAGCAAGGTATAATTTTTTTATTTTTTTTTGTAACAAAAGAAAAATGAGTTTAAACGCATCTCGAGCAAGGACTGGTTAAAAAAAGCTAGCACACACAAAACTTCTACACTTAAAAAAACCCTTTTGAAGCAATTAAGTCTGGCACTCAATAAATAACTTATTTTTGGAAGTGTTCCATGCTTTTATTTTGTCCGTTTGGACTCCGAACAATTGGGTCCCTTGTACTGAGTTTTTACAATATTTGTTGTAATGTGTTAATAGTTTGGGACGGAGACGCAGACGCCTAATAAAATTATAAAAAAATAATTGCTTGTACTTGGTTACGTAATTCTGTGTAGGATCATTTTGTGTAGAAAATATAATATTCACAATTTTATGCACACGAAAATTTGCGCAGACAATACGAAAACAAAAGAATTTTTATTTTCTCAGATAGACAGGCTTCTTGAAAAGAACTGAACTCGGTTGAGATCAATTCTTAATAAACATTATAATTCTTGTACCCGCAGGTGCTCAATTATGTCGGTGAGTGAAACAGCTTTCCCACCACATACCGCACACCGCATCTGAGGACATAAGTCTCCTTGGCAGTACTCACATACACGGAAAATTTGCTCGTTGTCAAACGAGAAAAGCTGCCCGAAGGAGCTCTCTGAAATCTGGTAGCCTTAGCATCTTTGTGCTGAAAGAAAGTAATCCAGAAGTACATTATATGTACTTCATTGGATTGAGAAGAGAAGGAAGTGAATTCTTCACTGACTGAGATTAAATTGATTGGACATGATCAATTCGCCGAAATGATTACAAAACTTTTTATAAGCCTTGAAATTCTTTTTGGCACAGATTTGTATATCCAACAGGACCTATAACAGGGCCACGGATAGTAGCGAGAAGCTCCATTCGGTAATAATAAAGAAGAGGAAAGGGACAAGACCACAGATGTGTTCAGAAGATTGGTTAGGAATCGGTGAGTGTAACAGCGTGACATCGTTTTCTATGAACACTCAAACACCGAAAGTAACTAGGCAGCTGATGAACTGACAAAGCTGAGACAGCCCCAATAGGCCCTGACCTCTACAGTGGGTGCTCCTCGTAATGAACTTAGGTCGTGGGTCCGGAAGCGGAGCATAATGCCCTGGTAAAAAGTAACTGGTAAAAGCACGTATTGAGAACAACAAGAAAAACAAAGAACATAGTTTATTAATGTCATTTATAAAAAACTATGAATGAAAGTATATTTTCAAAATTCAAATGGAAAATTCAAAATGAAAAGTATTCCATCTGGAACTAGTTACCATCGATTTTATCAAAAAAAAACTTATAAAGTGTCATTCTTAATGTAATTAAGGTGCATTTAAGTTTAAATTAGAGGTACAAGACATATTTTGATTTGTGAATCAGTTGTGATAAAAATATCAGAACTATTCCCAAATTTATTATCAATGTGCTACACCTAAATAGACAATAATGTACACAACACAAACGATGACTTGCATGCACCAATGTTCCGATTGTGTCATATTGTAAACTCGAGACAAGATCTGAACTTTTTTGGTGTAGGTCTTTCTAGATTTAAACAATCACTAAGATAAACAAGATCTTATCTTGAGGTAGTAATTATTATTGAATTTTTGTCCTGGCGTTTTGTATTTTTATTTATTTAACTTTTTTACATAATGTTAATTGTATTTTGGCGGGCTTATTGCCAAATGGCAACTTCATCCAACCAACCAATAAAATAAAAGTTAATTTTTATAAATTCAAATTACAAAACATTGTCCAAAGAAAATAAAAATAAAACAGCTAAAGATATATCATCAATATTATTTCTCAATAGGAAAAAGGAAAGAAGAGGAAAGAGGAAAGAAGGAGAGATTAAGGAAGAGAAAGGAGATGTTTTTTCAGACGTGATTTAACCAGATGTGATTGTATCTGTATATATTATAACAAAACGTATTTTACCTTGTTAAACGGACTTAATTAGTCCGTAAATAAATTAATTACTCAATTCCTAACACATGTATAATATACCTGGATCAAATTATGTTTGTCGAATATATTTGATTGTCATAGATTATTATTTTATTGTTTCGTTTCTAATTTTATGCTATTGTAAATGATAGTCTTGTTTATTAAATAATATATGTGTAAAATGATCTTTTCAAAAAAAATTATCTTAGATAGCGGACATAGATCAAGTAACTTAATAAGATTAATCAGCAATAAACGCAACTTTGCATGGCTACCAAAAAATCATAATCATTAACATACTCTGTGGTTACAATTAATGGTTTTTGACGAAGATTTGTACATATCCAAAGCTTCTTTTTCCTTCTTACTCGTAGTTCACGAATTTTTTTTGATAGATAGATTTTAGATCATAGATATATTTAACGAACAATAATACTGTTTTAAAAATGTATCAAAATTGCGATAGAGATGTCATAAGAGCAAAATTGTTGGTTACTATTTTTTTATCGTTTTACTTATTAGTGTTCATTATTTATTATTAATTATATATATGTACGCGGAAGTATGTGCATTATTGTATGCGTATATGTTCATGTGTGTATATGCATGTTCATGTGAGTATATGTATGTATGTATGTATGTATGTATGTATGTGTATGTATGTGTATGTATATATGTGTATGTATGTAAATATATATATATATATATATATATGGATGTGTGTGTGTGTATGTATATGCATGTATGTGTACATTTATGTGCATTTTTATTTCTTTTTTCATCGTTTTATATTTACTTACTATATCTTATTCTTCTCTTCCTTCTCTATTTTCCCACCCCATTTCCTTTCACCCCTTTTGAACTGTACGTTTTGTTTCTTTATATTTTTGTTTTATTTATGCATTATTTACATACAAAATAACATTTTTATTATTTTTTTAAACATTTTAATAAATTTTTTTTACAGGACTCGCCAAGCCAATTAATATGGCTCTTCGGTAAAGATCCTTTACATGAAAACATAACACTAAATATTTGTAAAATATTAATTACTACTAACTTAAATATAAGAAGCGAAAAAAAATATTTTTTATGTTTTCAAATAATGTTTTAAAAAATGCAAAAAAAAGTAAAAAATAAGTAAATGCCATCGCAATTATAAGATAAAAATAAATACAATATGAAACCCATAATTGGTCTTGTTATTTGTTGTTATTCTTTATGTATTGTTTATTACTATGACTGTATTGGTTTCAAAAATAATTAAATAAAAATGAAAATATCGCATCAGATAGAGAGATTAAATTGTAAGTAGATACGCCGCACCAGCGCGCAGCGCTTCGGGACGTCTGTCGTGGATGTGTTCCGACACTCACTGGAAATGCTATTAAACTTCGACCTCGTGCTAATTTGTACTGTTTTACTAGTATTTAACCTCTACGGTTAGAGCCACCACTTATAATCATTGTATTACTGGCGACCTTCGTATTAATGCGTTACTTAATTCAATTGGATGAACACACTACGCTGTAAATATGTACACCTATGATTTTATCAATAATATCTCTTAAAAGATTGTGGGTCTTACTTATAAACCTGGTATACAGTTGCGCCTAAGCGTAGTGGTATTCCCATTTTTATTCTACAACCATGCCTATGCTTTATTCCAGGTTTATAAGTTAGACCCTGTGGTAAATTATTTATTTGCGCGCGGTGATTATAACTTTGTGTTACCACAATCAAAAGACGGAACATTCTAAAGTTCAGACATTTGATTGAAGATTTAAAAAACACGGCGACATACTGTGTTATAATTCCATTTCGATAATTTATTAAAATTTACATAATTTAGCCCTGTTATAGCGAAATTAATTGAAAATCATGAATACGCCGGTTATCTCACATGCGTGCGTCTCTCATTATTGTCAATAACCGACCAAGTCGTTGGAACAATAGGCATAATCCCCCAGTCTACACACGCGTGTTTCCAGAAATTCTCTAGCAGCCTAGTGGACCACATGGTGACGATATCTACCTACTATCTACAAAAGATTCTCTTCGGACATCTATCTCCCTTTGTTAACCATGGAGTTGATACAGTGCTTTATTTATTTAGTTTTTTATTGCTTAGTTCTTTTCATGAACACTTGACAAACTTACTACTATGCTCTATTTTTTATAAATTTATTGATATCATTCTAACTTTGCTGGAATTCCACTCGTCCATGCGCTTTGTAGCTGCACGATGATTGGTTATCTAGCTTTCATATACCAACTTAAAAATACCTAAATTTTATAAATGGGGTCTAGAATTCCAATCGTCTATGCGCTTAGTAGCTGCAAGACGTGTTGTAATCTTACTCCTTTTTATTATTCATATTATTTTATTTTTTTTTAAGTATCATTAATACACTAAATTTATTTGTCAATTTTTAAAATGTGTAAATGGGAGCTAAATTTCTAACTGTCTATGCGCTCTGTAGCTGCAAGACGTCCTGTAATCTAGCTCCTATCTGTTATATTTTTTTATTGATCTTAATTGAAAACGAGGAACTAGAATCCCAACCGTCCATGCGCTCTGTAGCTGCAAGACGTACTGGCATATTTATTAATTGTACAGCGCCCTTGAGGTGATTTTCACAAAAATGGCGCTATATAAATTATCCAACTATATATATATATATGTATATATATATATATATATATATATATATATATATATATATATATATATATATATATATATATATATATATATATATATATATATATATATATAAATCTGATTTACACAAACATCAACCGCTGAACAGCGCCTCTGTTTTTCTAGTTATAAGTTCTATCTTTGTGCTCTCTCTTACATATATTTATTGCTATATTGGATCACATTCATTCCTCGCGTAGCAAGAATGAATATTTTCTGTATTAAATCCAGCATAGTTGTACATTAAAAATCCGGTGTGAAAATTCTTGTATTATGTCCATGTTTATTGCGATTTTTTTCAAGTTTTAGTTCTTTGTCTAAAATGATCAGTGACTAACTATGAATAAATTTATAAGATTCTAGTTGAAAAAGTTCATTAACATTTAATTGTTTTGTTTTTTTAGAGTTCTTTAGTTGGTGTTAGATAAGGGAGGTCATATACTAGCTTCAATGTTTTATTTTGCTGTCGTTGTAGTCTGTTTATGTCATTTTGGTTTCCTGTTCCCCATAGTTGAGATTTTTTTTCACTTTTGGAACAGGGTTATTGATTTTTCTTAAAAAAATATCATTAATGCTGCTATTTTGCTTATTACATTATTGACGTGAGTTGTCCATGTTAATTATTGTCTGTCTATTGTTAGTCCTAAATATTTAACTATTAGTCGTTCTTCGTTTATGTAAGCATCTATTTTATGACATCTTACAAAAAAATAAGAGAGATATATAAGATATTGTATCGTATGTAGACTTGTGTGACATCGCAGCCACACAAGAGTTAACTATGATTTCAATTGATTTATTTACTGATTTTGTGTAGAATTACGAAAAAAAAAAACAAAACAAAATTTAAGAGACGGGAATATGGAAGTAAACGGGTTATTTTATATTAATTTTATTTTCCATGAAAACAAAACACATTACAAAAATTACGTCATGGTTACAATATGTAATGTTGGAAGAAACAAATATACAAAATGTGTCATAATTACATTTTATGAGGATAACTTTTATTACAAGGTATTTGTTATGCTAATTATCGTTTTATGCGGATGATAAGACGCATCGGACCATAAGACGCCCCCCAACTTTTGGTTAAACTTTCAATTTTTTTTTTAGTTTTAGAAAAAAAAAATATTAGCGTTTTTATAATTTACACAAATATTTCAATTTTTCACTATGAGAATATGGAAATCAAGTTGGGGTAGAGTAGGGTTTGAACCTCGGGCCTCTGGCCCGTGAGTCCGCAACACTGGCCACGGGACCACAACCCGATTCGAGAGTAAAAAAGTGCGTCTTATGGTCCGAAAAATACGGTGAATATTTTATACAGTGTATTAATGTAATTAATGAAATTGTTTATAACTTTTGAAATCGTTATTTATTCTTCTATATCTCTTTCTTTACCTTTAAGGTACTCCCCTCCTGAAACAATACACTATTGCCAACGTTTTTTTAATTGAAAATAGAAAAATAATGTGTTGCAAAAATTTTGTTATAAAAACAAATGAAAATTTAACAATAAGCCACAATATGAATATCCGTATTTTGATATTATTTTTTAAATAAAAATAAATTCCATTCCACACACATTAGACGATCCATAAAAAAATCAGCAGAGAAAAATATATCGACTGTTTGGTTATTGTTTAATTTAATTTAATTTGTTAATTAAATAAACTACAATAACATTTTCAACAAATAAATTTAATTAACTATTGCTAAAACAATTTTGTTGTAAAATTAAAATATAATTTTAACAATCTTACATTTACTATTTCTAAAACGCAGAATAACTGATATTTTTCTACCCGAAAGCATAAATAAGTTTTTTTTTGTATTTTTATTATTATTTATAGCGAAGTTACAGATAACACAGTTGTAAAGTACGGTAAAACAACTATGAAATCTTCAGCTTAAATCATTCGTAATAATAGCTGATTTCTGATTAATGTAAATAAATATAATCAATAATACTGATATGAAGTGCGCAACAAGCGGTCCGTACGGACGCCTGCGGTGCTGTGAGATGTCGGGAAGGGCGTCTCTCGCACCGCGCGTCGCGACGCCTTGCAGAGGGGCGTCGCTCGTGACGTCACGTGTCTGCGCAACTACGTCATGCCACCCACACTCCTCGCCGTACTACGGAGGAGTGAAGTTGCGCCTTTGTTCGGCTGACACTGAAAATATTTCACAGATTTAAGGATTTCAGGACACGATTGACTTTTTTTTCGTATAAACAATAAAATCTTATTTACATGTACGTATTCTTTTATATGATATAAATACATATTATGTTTTATTACAACTCTTTTTTATTAATGTTCACATGTGTTTATAAGATGGGTTTTTATAAATTAATTAATTTTTACGATAATTTATTTTCAATTTCAATAATTTATATTGCTTATTTTATTAGTGTTGATGGAAAATAAGAAGCGTCTTTTTTTTTAGAATATTTTTGTATATTGTGTAATATATTTCATTGTTATTAAATTCGTATATTATACGTTTCTGTGTCAGGACGGAAAAATAATACAGTTCTGTTTGCGAAATAATACCAGAAATCTGGTCGAGTATTTTCGACTCGAATGAAAATGAGTTCGCTGTGTAATGAAGTTTAAAAAAAATGATTTTAATTATTAATTATTTATTTTATTTTATTAATTTTACTATTTAAACAACATGCTACAAATATTCACTCACAACATTTCATTTTATAACAACTATAATCCCACCAAGCAACTTCTGGTGGTTTATTGGTGGAGATTTTTATTGATGATAATTTGATTATTTACCTAAATAAAAAAACAATGACTTTACAAATGTAATTAATCACTCGAAAAATTAGTCACCAACGTGCATATTATACGCATTTTTAAATATTAAAAAAAAACATATTCATACACAAAGGCTATCATTGACCCGAATAATAAATCTCACCAACGCGCAACGTGATAAAAGTTTCTGCTCTTTTACTTCACAAAAGTCCACAAATGGAAGAGTTGAAGAAATGTTGATGTTTAATCATGGGCAGAATAGTGAATGTTACACAGTTTGCAAAATGGCCACTTAAACATAACTGGCCACTTAGTCATAAGCCCTGTGAATGCCTGGATTTCCATATTATCTTCTCTAAATTTTTTTTCCTATCTGTTGCAACAAATTAAGATATTGTCACCTTAACCCTTAAACGTTTATGTACATTTCAAGTGACAACTTCAAAATCAATGATAATTATCAACACGAACTAGATGTAATGTAACTAAAAGATGCTCGTCTTCGAAGCCACAGTCTCAGGCTGGAGGGAACCAAGTTCAATATAAATCCACGGAAGCATTTCCTGAGCAATAGGGTTGTTGATGCTTGGAATAAGCTCCCACAAGAGCTGATCTCAATGTGTAGTCTCAATGGGTTCAAAAATGGACTAAATTTGTTTCGGAAAAGTTAAAGTGGGCCAGCAGCTAACTTTCGTAAAAATAAATTTAAGCATATCAGCATTAAACTGCTCGCTTAAAATTATGTAATAATAATCAAAATAATAATAAAGTGATAAAGAATAGTTATCTTTTTCGATTGAAATGAAATATTTCAGTAAATCATTCAATGACAGGTCATTACCCTGTGAATGCCCAGGCATCCATATTCCTTTCTCAAAAATGTTTTCCCTCTCTATTGCAACAAATGAAGTTCTAAATTTCTCCCAAGAGAGGACATCCAGCTTGTCAACGTTGGGACAAAATCAAAACATTGTTGAATGAAAAAATTTTTTTTTTCCATTTTCTAACCAACCATTTATGACGAGCATAATGGATCTGAAACACAACGTATTAAATAAATACAGCTTTTATAAAAGTCTCTAAATAAACAAATACAAACAAAGCATCACGCCGTTTCCCCGTAAGGGTGGGCAGAGAGGATAGAACGCCACATCACTCTATCTTTGTATACAGATCTTGCTTACTCTACATTCATAAATCGTCTTATGCACGCGCGCCAATTATTCTGACTTTTTTTTTACTGTAAAATTTTTATTGATAAACCCTTACGGGTTACATACATTTAACAAAATATTTTAACTTTTGAAATTCAAATTCTACTGTTGATGATAATATTTTTAAGGTTTTTTGTAAAGGTTGTCTGAGTCTTTTGCTTAGTTTTGTCTGGTAAATCATTGTATAATTTCAGTGCATGGTTTATTAGTATCGACTGTCCTTGTCTCATTTTAGAAGGTTGTAGATGATATTTTTCTGATATTCTCGTATTGTGTCCATGTTTAGTACAATTTTTTTTCAAGTTTTAGCTCTTTGTCTACAACTACATCAGTGGCTAATTTTTGAAAAAAATTTAAGGATTCTAGTTAAAAGAGTTCAGTTACATTTAATTGCTAAGTTTGTTTAAAAAGTTCTTTAGTTGCTGTTAGAAAGGGCAGGTCACATATTAACTTTATTTATTTTGCTGTCTTTGTAGTCTGTTTATGTCATTTTGATTTCCTGTTCCCTATAGTAGTTGCATATAACATATTTTAGTTTTTACATAGGCTTCGCACATTAGAATTTTTTCCGTTTTTGGAACAAAGTTTTTGATTTTAAAATAAAGACTCGATAATGACGCCACTTTGTTAATTAAACTGTTTATATGAATTGTATATTAATTTGAAATGTCCATCTTCAAGTATTTGTTGATTCGGTCATGCCATGTCTTTTTCGGTCTTTGTCTATTTCTGCATCCATCAGTATTCGCAGTGTAAATATTTTTAGGCGTTCTTTCGCTGTCCATTTGCTCTACATGTCCAAACCAACGCAGAGCTACTTTTTTAATTTTGCCGATAATGCTTATCTCAAATTTACGTTATATTTATTTTCTTGTATTTCATTAAAATATTGGTCTTGTTGTATGTAATTGGAATAAAATCGGCCAACAGTACATAACCGGTAGGGGATAAAGGGTGATATTTGATTGGATAATAATAATATCAAGTTGTCCCTTTGAGGCATTGCTGCGGCGAGGCTGTGGTAATTTCTATACATTTCCACGGAAGGGGGTAAGTGTTGGCACTAAAGCACTGTTTCCGGATCAAGAGACCGGAAGCGCCCTCCAACTTCCGCACGCTTGTAATACTAATCAATACTGAGACATGTTCCGAGTTCTGAGGAACAGGACCGCATCGGGAAAATCAAATTTAAAATACATTTTCTTTTAAAGTCATAATAAAAAATACACTTAAATCGTTTTTTAGTCCTATACGATCGAGTGCTTTTGTTTACATTAAGTAATTTTTTAATGGTATTTTTAAACAATTAAAAATTCGTATAATTTAAATAACCCGTAAGTGTTATACAAACATAAAAGATCAAGTCATATTATCTTTCGGCTGGTTTGTATACTTTTTTATGTTGATTTTAAATTTGTCTCCAATATATTTTCAACAATGAGTAATCAATCGAAGGCAATACGGCTGGCTGGGCTATAAAATACGGATGCCTCTCTAACCATTACACTTAAAAAATCATATGTATTGCTACATTTAAAAATTATACATTCATTTATGAATTAAATATATTTGTATATAAATATAAATATATATTTAATTTTATTTTAATATAAACGTATACTGTACATATTTTTTACTCTTTTGGGCAATAACTGTTTTTCTATTTCTTCAATATTATTTTTATTTATGGGAAACATATTCGATAACCATATTTGCCGCAACAAATCGGTTTTTTAGAACAGGCATTTGCCCATATATAAACCAATTGCAACATTAGGCATACTTTATTTCTGGCTTGTCGACCTTTCATATACTGAGCCTTCTCCTAGCACAAACAAAATTTGTCAGTGTTTTTTGTACCATTTTGTAAAATATGAAATGTATGTTTAAATTAATAAATAAATAAATAAAATAATAAACACAGGTGGAGAACATTATACAAAGGACATATAGAAGCCAAGGAATTTAAAGGTTCTATGACGTGTAATTGATTGGTTTACATGGCCACTTAACACAGTGCGTAAAATTCATCATTCTGCCATGTTTAAACAACCATAATTTTAAAACTATTCCATCCGTTGATTTGTGTGAAATAAAAGAGCAGAAACCCTGATTAATGCGGGTGAGATTGAACTGCCTGAATTTGTTCACCTTCTAAGCAAGGTCCGGATGTTCTGCACAATTAAATAGGTGCGAAGGTTTTCACGGACACTAACGGAATGTTACTGACAGGATAGCCGAAGTGCTGACAAAATAAAATATTGTAACACCGTTTAGGACTTTGGGTTTTTTTTTTATCAAACCCAAAAGATAAGAACCCCCTTGGAACGGAAGCTGTTTATAAATGTTGCCAATGATGCGATAAAGTAAAAATAGGTCAAACAGGACGCACCGCGAAAAAATGATTGACGAACACAAACGAGCGTGTAAACTTGGGCACCCTGAAAAATCCGCAATAGCGGAATACTTTATAGACACCGGAAATTTTTTCGCCTTTGTATCAACATTTTGACATAAACCCAGTAATTACAGACACCCTATTTTGGACACTAAAAAAAGACGACGACCTTAAAAAAAACTCAACATGGTTCTCAGCACTACATACTAGAAAAACTAATAGAAATGTGCCCACTGCCGACTGCGACACGGTACTGTTTACTAGTACTTTAACACATTATTTTCTACAAAACACACAGTTTACCCTGAAGATGGCTCCTGCAATGGTAGCCGAAACATTAAACGCCATATCACTCTATCTTTGCTTTCAGATCTCGCTTCCTTTACATTGATACATCTTTTCATATACACACGCCGATTATTCCGACTTTTGATTTATTTGTTGGATTTGGTCATC
Source organism: Micrasema longulum (assembly GCF_059751315.1). Taxonomy (NCBI): domain Eukaryota; kingdom Metazoa; phylum Arthropoda; class Insecta; order Trichoptera; family Brachycentridae; genus Micrasema; species Micrasema longulum. The sequence goes on along the minus strand of NW_028279467.1, from coordinate 22,370 downwards.
ATCCAGCAACATTCACATGTCAAATCTTTTTGGTTGTCCTTCCGCTGTTTGTTCGTATAACATGCGCAAACCAACGCAGAGGTTCTTTCTTGGTTTTGTCGATAAAGCTTATCTCAGCCTCACATAAAGTACGGATCTTGACATTTGTGCACCTATCGTACATAGTTTTACCACACATTTGCCTTAAAAATTTCGCATTTCGACAGCATTCAGCCTACTTCCATCCTTGAATTTAATACTTCACTTTGTTATTTTTTATGATTGGGCAAAATAAGAACTATTTCATACCTGGCGCCAATCTGGCGTGTTCCTATTTGAAACAGGTTAACTCTTGGTTAGTATATTAGACGATAGGTATAGTAAACCCATACGTTATTCATACGTACGTACACATGAATGTAGTTTATTATTATATTATGAATCCACGACTATCCACGAAAAAATGTATATATTTATGTATTTACCCAAACTTTCAAGATAAAACTCATTATACTCGAAAGTTGCGTCTCGTAAAACAAAATAAGGCAGACGAAAAAGGACAATTGGCAGTATTTCCTACACATGGGCATCTTTTTTCTATTTAGCAAAATAAATTTTATTTTATTTTATTTATTTGGATAACCAACAGCTATAATTATCTTATATATACAACAAAATAAATATACATGAAAACATAAAAATGGAATACCATATAGGTACTTATAATACCGAAAAAAATATCTGAAATAGATTTAGAAAAAAATAACTTTAATTTCAAAATTAGTATGGATACTGTGGTAAAATGTTTTCATGAACAATTTTAGTTTTTTTTTAATGCTACTATATTTTACTATTATTTTGTTGATTTTAATGATACCATTATTTTGTATATTTGATTATGTGTGGTTCTTAATTTGTATAATTTACATTTTAAAAATTATTTCTGATTATCTTTTTTGCATTGTATTCTTCGGAATTTTATTATTTGTACCTTTTTTCTAGATTGTTATTCTATTGCATCACATGTCATTATAATTTAATATAATTAATTTTACTATGTATTTTTATTGTTATTTATTATGGCTTGATACGGGCATTAATGAATTAATAAAGCATTAATAAATTCATTAATATTTAAACTAGTGTAATTTTAAATGAATAAATAAATTTTAAAAATTAAATTGATAAAAAAAAAAACTTTCAACGAAAATGCGACATGTTTGGCCTTGGCAATAGTAACGTCAAATTTCAATATTTTTCTTAAAAGTTTTCAGAAAAAACTTTTTATTTTTTCTTTTCTCTATGAACACTTCACTGGGCATAACCTGTGTCAAGGCATTTATTTACATTATTTGTATGTTATGTTCTAGAACATTATAAATAAATATAATATTATAAATAACGTTGTATGGACATATACATAAAATATAAATAGCAGACATGCAACAATAATTCCGAGTTCAAATATACTACTGTTTTGGTGGGGTGACCATCTTAAGGCAGTTCTCAGGACCCAAATCCACAAGCCATTTTTAACAAATAATTTTAATTTCTGTTTACTTAAATTTAATTTTGAATCAAGAGATATACTGTTGTAAATTGTAGGGGCGAGGAACATATGACTATTGATCAGAATCAAGAAATGTTGCCATTTTAGTTGTCTCTGTTTTTACCTTGTTTCATAGACTGATTTATATTTACTTCCACCATTTTTATTTGCGTGAACGAGAAGTGCCCTAGCGTATAGTTGCTTGACGTTCAGAACACCAGAGTCCTGACGACGTTCTATTTAAATTCAAACGGTCACAAAGAAAGATAAAAATTTAACCGAATCGTCACGTATTTAGGGGCGTTGCCAATGAAATGAACTCTTTTGGAGGAATATTTTTGTAAAATGTCAGTACTCCTACATATATGGAGTACAAATCCTAGTACGTTATCAAAACTAAAATCATCAAAGCCCTGAGTTTTGAGATTATATGTTTGAGGAGAATATTAGGTATACAGTGGTACGATTTTATTGCTAACATTAGTCCGATTAATAAAGACCGAGAACGGACGCTGCAACCTCCTTTAACGAGCCTTTTGAGAGTGCGGCGGTGGACCTTGCTTGGACACGTGCTGTGGTGCCTCAGGAGAGCCCATGTTGAATCTTCTTCACACCAGGGGGCTCCGCCATCTTTAGGCTTTATTTGCGGAACTAAGGGTCGCGGGATTGACGTGTGAGGAGGCGATAATGCTGGCTAGTGATAGGGTCTGGTGATGTCTACATGCTGCACTTAGAAACAAATGTGGATAAAGAAAAAGAAATAAAGAATTACACGTCCAGTAATATTTTGTTTTATGTGTCTATGGAAGTGTATAATATCAAAAGAAGAGGTTATTATTACAGGATATGAATGTTAACGTTCGAGACCCCTATATTTTTTCCACTAAAAAGGCCTTCATCTCTGTTGAAGTACATACATATCTATGTAATTCAAATGTTATTTATTTACCTAATGAATCCATTTATTGGATTCTTGATAGTAAATGGATATAATAATCATCTCACATGCGAGTCGTGTAAATATGACATTGACAAGCTAATTAGTCTGAAGTTAACAGCAGTCGGACTGCGAGCTGCGGAGTGACGTTTTGTTGAGTTAAGACTCATGACCGTTTTGCAAGAGGCAGGGGAGGGGGAGAAGTTATCAAATGCTAACATTCTCAAACTTCGTCAAGTAAGAAAATAATGATTCAGACGGGAATCAATATCTTCTGCTCTCGAAGTAACAATGATCTGAGTGGTAAAATAATGCATTATTCCCAAGGAATTTCCATATTCCATCTCCTGTCATGATTTTACAAATAGAAGTAGTTAATGTTAACGTGAATGGGGTTCGAATTGTCAGTAGGGGTAAACTGAATCACATCTTGCTGGAGGGTGTGATTTTATAAAATGCTGCAAACGCCCAGTTGTATTCCACTACCAAAGCTAATGACTGGTCTAACTCGTTATTGTTCACGTCGCTAACCCTTGGCAATAGCACACTCGTAATGGCGTGATCACAACAGATATCGAGAGGATGAAAGGTGAGTTTCTGGCGCCTCCAAACCAGAACCAACCAATCAACGGAAAAATCTACCAGAGAAGGCAACGAGAAACCATTCTGGCTAAAATAGAAAAAATTTCCCAGTACATCCAATAGGGAGATTTAAGAATCCGTTCAGAGATGTATTTGGATGTAGAGATCGCCAACGTCGGGGGGACCTGACACCTGACATGGCACAGAAAAAAGATACGTACGTAATGTATTTCGTGTCCGGGCGGATGAATAATACAGTTCTGGGCGTGAAATAGAACCAGAATCCCGGACAAGTGTTTTTGACTAAATGGCTCAAATTCTAATGATTCAAACTTATTTTTTTACAAAAATAAATAAACGTGTTTATTTATCTTTTCGGTAACTTATTTGTTTGTAGTATTATAAAGTTTCGTTGACTGTCTAACGAAAAATATAACCTTGTTCCAAGAGAGTAAAAAAATATATCATTTTAGTAACCAAAAACACAATATTATGTAATATTTAGCTAATATACGTCAAAAACATGTTTTTATTTGTAAATTTATAAAGGATAAATATGAAACACTTGATTTTTAATTTTGTACCTGTCATGTTAAAACCCTCTGAGCGTATTTAATAATTAATAATAAATATGGTATTAAAATTTTATAAATTCAAATAAATAACTATAACAGTTCAAGTCCCTCTCCAAGCACAAGAGCTAGTCTCTTTTTTGGAGAGTTATAGTTTGTTTACTAGACGTAAAAAGGAGGTTTGTAAAATATAAAAAAAATGTAAAATTTATGAAAATATGTTAATTAATGAAAAAAAATGAATAAATACATTAATTTCCAAGTAGTGAAAAAACAAAAATTAAGGATATAAATAAAAGTAATGTTTGACTTAACATGTATTAAGAGCACGTTTTAAAATAGTGTAAAATGTTTCCCTCGGGACAGGACACTCCCGTGAGGAAACATTATTTTGTTGTTTTTTTTTAAATGTTCACCAAAATTTAAAAAGAATAAATAAATAAAAATTATAAATATAATCATAAAAAAAGGCCTTAAAAGAAGTGGTAATATAGTAAAAATAATTACCAGAGCTTTAAAAATCATTCCAAAAAAAAATTCCAACAAAAATAAGGATTTGATTGCCATGTGTCAGCTTTTATCAACCTTTCAGACTTCTTTACGCGACCAATTTCACTAAGGCGACCGGTAAATAACCTCACCAGTTTGAGGCTCCTACAACATTTGCATGGTTCTTGCATTATAGCATATATTTTTTGTATGACATTGATATTATTAAACATTTGAAATCCATTGGTTCGGCAGAAGCGATAATCCACACAATGAACACAGTTTGGGCACCTATGTATGTCTGTGCCGAGCAAAGGTTAGGCAGAGGAGTGCGCCGGGGAGGGAGGGGGAGAGGGACAGTCACCGGATGGGACGAGGGGGGGGGAGGGAGGCAGGGAGGGGATTCGTGTCACCTTGGGACGATAATTTCGATATTTTCTTGTTATTTTTTAATTTTATTTACTTCGCTCTGTTTTGTTCCAAGAGGCAGGTAAACGCGACAGACGAACTATTTTATTATGCTAATGTCTACAGGTATGTATAAACATACACATGCGTACATATGTACAAGGTGGTTCGAGAGTATTTGTGTACTGACAAGATAGTAAGATTAAAATTGTCAAATTGATACAGTGTTATAATTTACCGGGTTGTGGTCCTGTGGCTAGTGTCGCGGACTCACGGATCAAAGATCCGAGATTCAAAGCCCGGTATCTACACCTTGAAAATAGTTATTTTCAACTTGTTAAAAATTTTTCCGAAATTGAAATATTTGGGTAAATCATAAGAACGCTAATATTTTTTTATTTTCCCAAAAAAAATCATTTTCGCCTACCGATTCTAAGGACGCTAATTAATTAAACGTAGTTATGCAGAATGCAGCCAGTCCACAATTTTGGAAAAATGATATCTTGGTGTTATCGCCTGCAGTAAGGTCTATTCTATGTTCTGCTAAAAACTACCAGGTCACTTTCGTACAAAAAACTTTTATAATCACCTTTTGAAAATAGTGTCGATCACAAAAACAGCATTTTTCAATTTGCAAAAAACACCCACAGCACTAGAATAATCTTACGGTGTTTTAAAAATCATAAAAAATTGGTCAAATACGTAATTAGATTTTTGTTCGAAACATTAGAAAAACTAATGTGTTTATTACAATATTTGAGTTTGTCCAAATGTTCATAGACAAAATACTGGATTTCACCTCCTCGGGGGTCATTAAGATTAACAAATTACAACAGGGATGGAGAATAAAACTCAAATATTGTAATGAAACCAACTGCTCCAAGAAGAAGTTTAAAAATTGAAAAATTGTTTTCAGGCGTTGCCAAGTATGTGAAATAATTCAGTCAGATGAATCTCTTCACAACAATAAAGGTTTCAGCTCTTTAACTTCACTAAAATCAACAGATGGAAGAATGGAAGAAATATGGATGTTCAAACAGAGGCAAAATGGTGAATGTTACACAGTGTGTAACGTGACTACCTAAACTAGCCAATGACAGGTCATAAGCCCTGTAAATGCCTTGACTTCCATACTCCCTTATTTAAGGTATTCTCCATCCCTGTTGTAATTTGTTAATGTATTTATTGTTTATCATTTGTCAAAAGTCGAAAACATTCAATCGAAAAACGTTGGCATAAGTGTATTATATCCGATGCTGTAGCTTAATCACAAATAACTATCGGCGTGCTAATAAGCGACGTGATAACAATTTCTCACCATAGTTGTTAATCGTATTCGCGATCACAATGGAACATCCTTGAACACTTAATATTATAGGATTGTTAATACACGGCCGGGATTTCATGGGCAATGGTATAGGGGATTTTGGAGCTGTCCACAATGGAAATATTGACGTAATCTCTCCATAATCTATTTACTATGCAATGGATATCGCAAATCCGTCTAACTTCTTGACTCTAGATTCTGCCTCTTTTGGGTTTCCCTGCGATTGCCTTTAGCAGTTATGTGGTTTTTCTATTAAGTTTTTCTATTTAGTTTTTCTACTAGGTTTTTCGTATTTTTTATTTTCTCTCTATCTATCCTCGCCTTTGTTGTATACACCATGATTTGGTCTGACAGACGTTTTATATATCCGAATTATGTTTCCAATAATCATGTGTTAATTGTACCATACGACATTTCTTAGGCATCCAGATGTTTACTAACTGAGATGGATATGTTTTCATCATCACTATGGCAGCATCATCTGCATAGCATGTGATGTTAATGACCTTATCTCCCTTAGTAGATTTACTACTTTTTTTATTCTTAAAAGCATGTTTTTATATATATATTTATGCTGCTTGTGTAAGAAAAGGTTTTTGGCGTATATATTGTTGTGCTATATTTAGTTATAAAGGTGCTAAACTTGCTTTGTTTCATTGTTGTTCTCAATATGTGTTATTTTCTAAATGTTAATATTATTTATGTCCCAAATTGAGTTGTTGTAACTCCTGGGAATGTAATTCAACGTATTAAACTTGTAAAGTACTTAGTGTTTTATAATTTATAAATAAATAAAAAAAATATGTCAACATATTTACGTTTTGCGATAATCCTGCTGCGCAATCACATATTCGAATTTCACCGGTGTTAATATGGAAAATATTCCAAAACTGCTATTTTTATTTATTTATTTATTATTTATCATGCTATTTATTGCATTTAGCCGGCGGTTGGCAAGCCATGTTAAGAAAAGCAGTCGCCACAGTAATTGTAATTTAATATTATTTTTTTGTATTGGATACTCCTTACTGTTTTGTAAATGCAATAAATTGTATTATTTTTTATAGTAAACGACAATTTTTCACCAATGAACTGTATTTATTTACGAGAAAAACAAAAATCAAACCGACTCGAGCGTTGATTTAGAGATGACTGCGAAAACTTGAGCATGTTCAATATTGTTCATTGTGATCGCTCAAATGCTTAGGATGTTTTTAAGCACGTCGATAGTTATTTGTGATTGAGCTACTGATTACTGGTTATTTTAAAGGCTGCAATTGTTGATTTACTTTAATGTTGATAATTTAATATATATACATAACTTCTGTGTATTTTTTGGTAAAAACTTACTGATGAAAGGCTAGTTAATGGCGCCTCCAAACCGTAACTAACCAGCTAAGGGAAGGTCACCCCGACAGAAAAATCCACCAGAGACGGCAATGGGAAACCACTTTAGTCATATTTTAGTAGGAATCACTACGACGAGTGCATCAATTAGCAGTCGTTCTGGCCGCGGAATATAAGAGTAGGACAGGACTGAAATGCTTTTGCTGCAGTGGTAGCCAACGTCAAGACCTGACAAGGCACCGGAAAAGAAGAAGAAGTATATACCTACTCGTAGCTCGTACACTACTTGAATAGCTGGTACAATACATAATGTACCACTATGTAATAACATATAGGCATTTAGTTTATATTGGGATCCGTATGTCAATATTACGATCAACCGTGACTGAGTTGACAATGGATTCAATTAATTATAGTTTAAGTGATTAATTAACTACAGGGGGAGATGATCAAATGGGTTTTAGCTACGCAAGTAAATACACGCAATAACTACTGACGAGGGGTTTAATTAAAACTTCAAAGTATTGTTAATTGTGATTAGGAAACTTGATAACAATAAAAATATTGTAAAAATGTGAATAGTGTAGAAACTATTTTATTTTAAACAAAACAAACATTTTAAGCTTAATAGAACAATATAGATTCAACTACTTTTTTTTTTTTTACTATTTACTGTTCAGTGAAACAAAAAAAAAAACTTACCCATCTATATATATAAAAGGCAATGTTTGTATGTATGTCCTCGATAGACTGAATAACTGCTGGGGCAATTTACGTGCGGTTTTCAGCGAAATATAGATCTTTATCATAAGCAGATTTATAGCTCTTAAAATCTTCAATTTATTAAGTAGAGAAAAAGCTAAGAGTGAAAATATTTTTTTCATCGTTCGCCAAGGCTGCACTCACCGAAAATGCATAATATATAAAAAAAACTTGAGTCGTATTTTTTTTGGTATAAAAAAATGATTTTGAATATTTACAGACAATATTCGTTTTATAAGTTCCCAATCAAATTATTGCCTTAAATTCCTTATGGTTTCTACCATTTATTTCTTTTGGCTGGATTTTGGGTAATACTAAAATAATATAAACTGACATTAAGAACAATTTCGAAAATAGCATTCCTGAATAAAGTGCGCCTGTTGGTGAAAAGAACAGAGCTTGATATTTGCAAAAAAAATTATTTGTTCGATTATTAATTATTTGAAGTTATGGAATTCAATCATAAACAAGTACCTAAGTACCTATTTACAAACGAAAAGTTACATCATCTCTTACGTGTATCCGAACGGTTTTTACACTCTTTCAAGATACAATATTTATTTCTTTTTGTTGTACAGCTTTAGATTGTATTCTATATATAAACTTTATTGTTCTATATATATATCTAATCTATAAACGAGTATATACTCAAATCTAGTAAAAGCAAAGCATTGCTGGGTTAAGCTCGTATAAAACAAAAGGTAAATATGATATCAGGAAGGTTTCGAAATGTGTCCGACTTCAGGCTTGAAACTCTGTATGGATATTAATTTAAGCCTGTAGTTAGTTTATTGTATTAAGTGTCAACATAAGTTGTTTTCATTGTTTTTTCATCCCTTAATTGAACGCGAACAGAAGAAGGTAAAGATAATCCTCACTTTCTTCGACTTGAAATTCCATTCTAAAGGTTTGTATCAAATGTAACAATATTAACGTAACAGCAAATACAGCATCTTGTAGTGAAAAAAATATTATTTCGAGTGACGCGTGATTTTTATTATTTTATTTTAATTTTGGTGTTAATTTTTAGATTAAATAAAAAACGTTAACAATTTTCGTTTACATTTATTACGTACATTTTTATCATCAGATGCCTCCAGGAGACCCTATTGCCATCCAGGACTCTCGCATGTCAAACAGCATCCGTAAATTCCGCGAAATATCAGTCAATAATAAATATTTAACAATATTTTGAGTATGTCCAAATGCTTGCAGACTGGCTGGGTTTCCTCCCTAGGGAGTTATTAGTATCTAAATTTGTTGCAACAGAGAGGGAAAACATTTTGAGAAGGATATTTAGAAGGCCATTTAGAAGGCCATTTGCAACAAATTCAGATATGAATAACTCCAGCTATTCTACAAGCATTTTGGCATACTCAAAACATTTTTGAATTTTCTACCTGGTTAAAAAAGAACTATAAAAATTAGAAATTGTTTTCAGGCGTTGCCTAGTAGGTGAATTGGTTCAGCCGGATGAATCTCACCCACATCATAAAGGTTTCAGCTCTTTTACTTCACAAAAGTCAATAGATAGAACAATTGGGGAAATGTGGATGTTCAAACAGAGGCAAAATGGTATGAATGTTTCACTGTGTGTAAAGTAGCCACTCAAATCAACCAGAGAGTGGACTCCTTAGTTTTTGAAAATTATATTTATTTCAGAGAAAATTATATTTGTTAAATATGTTTACTTGAATAGGGAATTGTTTAGTAATAATTTAAATCGTATTAGTAATAGTTTTGATAGTGTACTTTCAGTTCCAGGATGCAGAACTAAATTCGCACAGAGGCACTTCTTACATGTTGGTCCAAGATCCTTGAATTTTCTAACTAAGGAGCTACAAAACATTAAATCACTGGTACAGTTTAAAGTAGGTTTGAGGTCTTGGATTAGCGTGGAGGGAACAGATAGACACATTATTAAAAAAAAACATGTATTTAAATAAATGCATACTGCAAATAAATCATGTTTTCGTAATATCAGCATATGTTACTTTGGTTTTTCTTTTCTTTTTCTTTTTCTTTTCTTTTCTTTTTATGGTCATGTAATACCATATTTATATGCCATAAACTTTTTAATAATTAAAAAAGGAATGGCCCACGCTCAGACGCTGAAGTCTTTGTGGGCATTTTTTACAATTTATGTTATGGCTTAATTTTACGATGTATTTTTCTAAAGCGTATTTTTGTAATTATATTTCTATGTAAATAATACATGTATGAAAAAATAAACAAATAAAAATCAAAATAAAAAAAGAGAGGTCATAAGTCCTTTAAATTGATAATTCAAGATGACATCGGCAAAAGCATACAATCTATAATGCAACGCCATTTTATTTAAAAAAATAAAAAAAAGTCCTGTAAATGCCTATACTTCCATATCCCTTCTCAACATATTTTCCGTCTCTGTTCCAATAGATTTGAATAGTAAATATTTATTACTTAACTTTCTATCACCAAAACAATTGATTTATTACGTTATTATATATATTCGAATAGCTCGATTATCGCAATCGATTATTTGCATGACTTATTTGACCTTTACGGGTATCTTTCAAAGATCAAACGTCTCATATCATTCAGTAGCGGAGATGACAGAACCTCTGATCTGTCGGACAAGAGCCGCAGTTACATGGATCTACATATTATAATGCATTATGCAAAATTATGCAGTTGCATCAATAATTATTATGAAGATCAGTTTCTATTTGTGTCACTGCCGCTAACAATGGAACTCAAGGATTTATCTCTGTTTCATAAAATTACTCGAACATTAAATATATGTTATGTAAATCTAATGATGTATTTACTTACTGTACTACGTAACAAATTAATCATGTTACATTATTTTTTGTATTTTGTACAAATTTTATTTTACTTTAATTATTAATAACATTGTACATACATTGATTAGCGACAGAGACGCCGTTTATAGCGACACAATCAGGAACGACCCATGCTTGTGAACTTGCCTCGAATCGCTAGAAATTAATTTGAACAAATATTCGATATTTTCAATACAAATTTTGTTCATGAGTTAAAAATATTCTCACTCGTTATTTTTTAGAAAAGTAATGGAATAACTTTAAAATATATTATTAAATTTAACTTTGCCTAAAATACGTGATTTTTTATTTCTTTATTTTAACGTGTTAGACATAATTCAAATTGTACATTGGTGGATTTATTGCCAAATGGCAACTTGTTCCAACCAACTGATGTTGATAATGATTTCACCAAATCAAATTTTTATTTATTTCATTTAAGTTTTTAATTGCTCTAAAAAATTTTAAATTTGTGAAATACTTATGTTGTATTATTTTTTTATTATTATTATTTTGTTATTCTTAACTGCACTACGTTACATTTATATTTAGAACATAAGATTTTCGCATGGTTATTGTTATCCTTTATTTAGAGATAATACGTTTCTTTTTTACTTTTTTGTTTTTTATATTATATCTTCACTAAATTATTTAGTTTTTCAATTATTTTATTTCAATTATTATGCACTGCTGTGATTATTTCTGTAAAGCATTTTTTTGTAAAAGGTTGTTTGAACCGTTGATAAATAAATAAATCTATATTTCCATACACATATTCATATTCATATAGACAATACAATTTGTAGAATACGATAAATTGTCAATAATTCGCGTCACAAAAATGATAAAGATACGCTGAGGATGGTCTAGTAATGTAGTGTTATATGCACCATTAGGTGTGTGATGCATACTTGTTTGATATTTATTCCGACAGGGGGGAAAACATTTGAGACGGGACTACCGAAGTGAGGCATTGCAGGACTTGTAACCTGTCATTGGCTGATTTAATAAAGGTTTCAGCTCTTTTACTTAACCAAAGTCAACAGTTTAAAGAGTTGAAGAAATATGGTTGATGAAATATAAGTCGTGATTTTCTTCAGTAAGTTTTGCTTTTAATTTTACCATAATGTCATGAACACAATTACGATGTATATCTGTACCTTAGAGGATAAAACGGTCAGTCCACTTTTTGCCGTTTTGAAGTTTAAAATGCAGAAATTATCGTAATAAGCTATTTTATACGTAAATAAAACACCAAAGTCTGGTGTTTTTTTTAAGTGAACTTTGTTTTAGTGAAAAAAAAACATCTGTAGTCCCACATATTATATTTTAATATGTACTATTATAACCAAAATAATAATTATTTTAATTTAAAGATTATTTATTGGTTAAAATGATCTGATTGATCATTTGGTTTTGGAAATCGCACAATCAGAAAATATTTTTTCCTGATCATTTCCTTTATGTGACTCCCATGTTTTTTTTTTAAATTATGGCCCGTATTCTTATGGGAAGTAAAAATTTATCTTCAATTTTATCTACAAAGTAAAATTAAACTTTCCGTACGAAAAACATAATATGTTACCGTTTTTTTTTGGTAAACACGTTCAATTATAAGTTATCAACGAAGATATTTTTTTTTTTAATAAAAATATCGATTTATCTTTATACCGTCTCGATTTTTACGGATGAAGATAGCGTTTATAATCGCGGCCCCGACCTTATACAATCAAATATGTAGTTACTCTCGACATCGAAATTTTCCAAAAAAGACTCTGCAACATATTTAAAAAATAATATTCTGACGAAATTCTAAACCGCAACTATCCCAACTTATACTCGTATCATTATTTATTTTATTTTATTATTTTCTTATTTGATTTTTTTTTATTTATTTCGAATACAAACAGATGTACGTAAGGGTTAAATGATTACAAGTACAGACTATAAAAATGTATACATAGTAGGGCCTGTCATCCAATAACATGTACTCACCTAATTATACTACAATAAAGCAATGACGGTTTAAACTATAATGAACAAATATACTATACATCAAAATAAAAGAAATATGGACAAAATGAGGAGATAGTAGAAAGAAAAATAAGAAAATTAATAAGGAGTGGTGGAGGGTGAATGAAGATAAGTGGGAGTGGTAGTGGTTTTATGGTACTCTCTCATACACATACACACCGTTTTAAAAAAAAAATAGGCTCTAATTTGAATACAACTAAAATAACTTTTATAGCTAAGAATTATTTTATTTATTTATTTTCTTTTATTTAGGAAACATACAGTACAGTTACAAAGTTTTATATTTTACACAGTTATACCCGTATGCAGAGACAAAACTTAAGGCGAGGAAAGTACATTCTAATTTCAAATGCAGAGAATAACCCGAAGGTGAAGACAAGAATGTACTTTCCTCACCTAAAGTTTTGTCTCTGCATACAGGTATTAGACTTAAATCTAACGGACCAGCAAAATGTCCATATTATAAAGTAATTATATGTAAGGTTATTAATTAAAGTACAAAAAGAGAAAGAAAAAAAACAAAAATAGAAAATGTTTAAAAATTCATATTAAATTTTAAAAAATGGAGAAAATTTGTAAAAGTAATTGAAAGTTAAGAATTAAAATAAAGAATAAAAAAACATGCTCAGATGTAAAAATAAAATAAAATAAAAATAACTGAATATATTAATAATGTTGAGGGACATTAAATTGGATTGGATTAGATTGCAACATTAGGCATGCTAATATTTCTGGCTTGCCGACCCTTCATATACTGAGCCTACTCCTAGTACAAGCAGAATTTGCCAGTTTTTTTGTGCCATTTTCGTAACAATGTATGAATAAACTAATAAATAAATAAAGACATGATGGTATAAAGTAGACTTTGTGGGAGAGGAAGTAGGAGAGAAGTGTTTATAATTGAATTTGATTCAGTGATCGTTAGAAAGAAGACAACTTGTTATCAAATAAATCAAGACTGGTATGTTTGTTGGCAGACCTAAGAATTCTGGGCACAGGGGAATGAAAACCATAGTAAATTCTATGGTTATCGGTATGAAAGAGTAAGTTTTGTCTGAGGTTTCTAGTTGGGATATTTAATTTTATTGAGCTTAGTAATTCAGGCCCATCAAAGTGTGAGTTGAGAATTTTAGATAGGATTTCTTCTTCTTTTCCACATCCGCTCCTAAGTGGAGCATGTGGACATCACCAATTGCCTCCAGGAGACCCAATCGCCAGCCATCACTCTCGCTTCTTCCCATGTCAATCCAGCGCCCCTTAATTCCGCCGAATAAAGTCTTAAGATCGTCATTGACGGCCTTCCAGGATGGCGTGATCCCGCAGGTTTAAAGAAGAGGTAACCAGGGTTTAGGTTTTCCTTAGGCATGCGCAGCACGTGTCCAAGCCAGGTCAAATAATATGAATAGGACTAGAAGGCCGAAATCATTTCGACGGTTATATTAAGAAATAATGATATGAATGTACAAAATAATCTTTGTCTACCGACGAAGCCAGTAGAACTTAATGTACTGTAATTTTTTTGTCAACGAAAAAAAAATATTTAAAAAAATTAGCGTTTCGTACAATTGCTTGGTACCTACTTTGCGTTATGCAGTTTTTGTGCAATTTGATCTGTTTCGTAACTACACGAGGTGCACTGGATCGCGTATAAATGGAATAACGTAACAACGCTCGCATTAGCGGTACTTTTTACTGGGTGACGGTTCGTTACTATGATTGTTTGCATTTTGGAGTTAAAGGTGTCAGGGCCGAGACAGCGTCGCATCAGAAAGGCTAACTTGACGTGACGAAACTGCGCATGCGCCTGACCCGACTAAAATCAGAATACATTAGAAAACTACTGGGAAATATAATTACAAACGTCACAATAACTGATATTTTTCTGTCGCGGTAACCACATAATACACAAATGAATCTTTCGATGGCAGTTTTAGTCATTGCCACACGGATTAGTGTCAAGAGTTTGCACAAAAGAGAAAAAATATAACACCAATTACACACGTTAAAACTTACATTGAAAAAATGCTAATTTTTGACACAACTCTAATTTTTTTATTCTTAACCATAGAATTAAGAATAGTCCAGAAATCGCATACGAGCATCAAACAGAAGGCGACTAGACTACTCATAAATGAGTAGGTGTACGTTTTGACCCATTAGTTTCTTTGTAGACGTCGCTCAGTACGCAACTCCTTATTAGAATACAACTATGCCGCGTTGTGTCCTTTTAAAGTGTAGAAATACTACTAAGATCTTTAAGAAACAGGATGGGATCACATTTCATGTGTATTTAGCAAATTAATGTGTAAGTAGCAAACGCATTTCTTAAAAATTGAATTATTTTTCCGTCTGTCAGATTGTCTAAGAAAAGAAAATAGACATTTCGTTAGTGTTGCCAGGGTAGTAAATTTTCTTACCCTACTTTGCTCATCTGATAAGAGAACTTATGAAAATTGGTCCTCGGATTAAACAACTCTGTGGTGGATATTTGACTGACATTATCTTTAAAACATCAAACATTATTTAACGTGATATAAAAATATCCGTTTTATGTTAAATAAAATTTGTTTTATATTTTAAGTTCAAAGTTCAATAATTCAATTACTCTTATTAAATGTCCCTTTATTTATCTTCTTTGTTGTGTTTGTCTATGATCCACAGAGCACCGTACTGGTAAATCAAATACAGCGTTTTTTTATAATCTGTGACACGAATATAAGGTGGACAGTCTTACGTTTCAGGGACGATGAAATACTGCTGTGTAAAATCTCCTTTTAAACAAATATTTCATGTCAACCTGGCCAGAAATCTATACCCGGGACCTCAAGTATTAAGGAGGATTAATTTTTACTCGTTTTCTTTTTATATAATTTTTACCTTAGAGTATTCATCGAGCCGAAAACACACGTTTATGATTCTAGATTTGTTTTACACACAGAACTGTATGTATTCTTCATCCATCTGGACACGGGGGTTGTTTAAGTTAGCAGAGTTAATTAAAAATGAGGAAGAGTGCAAACACCAAACTGATCAGATCAATATAAACCGTCTTTTTTAAGTGATTTCTTGTGGGTTGGATTCGTTCTGAAGTTTCGTTTACCGTTGCAAAAGGCATCATCAGGGTAAACTACGTATTGAAAAAAATATATGTTTATGTACTAGTAGTTTTTATGGTGTCGCAGTCATGTAAAATAATTATTTGTTTAAAGCATCCCACCTTTGCCCTAAAAGCAAATTTTGTCTTTTAGTACTTTTAAATAGGCTTCCGACGCAAATCTAAGAAGGATTAAGACCTGTTTATTAACAATTTGATTGTTTTCAATAACCACCAATTTGAATCAATGTTTATTTATCACTATCAAATAGTTTATATACATTTCGCGGCTTACGAGGCGTTGCTTTTATAGTGAGCTATAAAATTAATTCGAATGGTTATAATTTTATTGGCATACCTGTGAAAATCTTTTATTATTTTGCGATTAAAATTTAAATATGTACATTTTCAAGTATTTGAGATTACATTTAAGTTATATTTAATATTTTTACGCAGATTTTAAATGTGGGTGCTGATTTATATTTGTTATTAATATTCATTTGTGTTATGTGAAATATTCACTGATAAAATTGAGATCTAAATTAAAAAAAAAAAAAAGTCATTACAGAAAGAGAGAACAACGTCATCAGTTTACAAAATACATTGTATTATGCAGCATTTTATTTCTCCCTATGCTTGAACATCGCATTTTATTAGAAATTTTACTGAATTATTATTATTATTACACCTGTTTAAGAATGGAGGAGTTATGTCGGATATTGTCATTCTTCTTCATGACAATATTTCGAACACAAATGGAAGCAAAAACGACGTTTACTTGTATTAAATTCAGTTAGGAAAGTATTTCTTCCATGCTATTTTTTAAAAGATAAATATTTTATTGTTTACAATAAATTTAGAAAATTATTTTAATTATTTTGTAAAATTATTCCTTTCATACAAGACACTAAAATATTAATTTAGTAATCATGCAATTGACACCCTTATTTCAACGTTCTTAAACACATCAATTCAATCTAGCCTCAGGGAAAGAATTGTTGTTAGTAATTTCTATATTTGATAATTAAATTATAGCATATTTGTATAAATTATATTGGCTACAAGACAAATTAAGCAAATACAAACTAATACCACTTTCGGACAAAGGGATTTTGTGAATTATACAATCAAAATTAATAACCTTAAAACAATAAGTAACGAGAAAATGTTTGAAAAGGCTATAAAAATAGTGGAGGAGGGTAGAAGTAACATGAATTGTCTCATTCGCCTAAACAAATATTGAATCACTTGCTCTACAAACGTATAGTTTATGTTATATTTTTAATAAAATAAATAATACAGGTATACAGAAACTATATATAAACATTATTACGTATTATTTTAAACTGTTTTCACATTTTGTAATTTCTCTCTGTATATTACCTAAGACTTTGTATAATCTCACAAGTAAAAAAAAAAACTATATTGTTAAGTGTCCTCGGCACGGGTAACCTCTGTGAGGTCACATTATTTTGATTATTTATTAGTATTTATAGCGTGAAAAAAGTTCATAAATTAAATTAAAAAACTGCTTTTCTTTAATAGGTAAAGGCAGCCCGAAAATAAAATTTCTGTTCATCCCAGAGCCATTGTGTTTCTCCAACAAAATATGATTTACCAACCACCCTTCAAATCTCTAAAAGACTAGAGTTCTGTAACATCATCTTCACCATTTATGGAGTTCCCCTGAGAATTACCCACTTCTCAATCCAAAAATCAACAAATCGAACAAATGATCTGTTATGTATACCAGACAGGTCTAGTAACATCGATCCTCTTTTCGATCGACCTTTCTCTTCGAATCAGTGTAGGACGTGACAAAATGTCACCAGCATCACGTTAACTACCAAGGGTAATGGGTCCTGTTGCTCAAATATGTTTATCACGATGTTTATCACGGTGCTTATCACGATGTTTATCACGATATTTAATACGATATTTATCACGATGTTCACAATTTTATCACAATGTTTATCACGTCGATTTCAGATCCTTATCCAACACGAATCAATAAGATTTTGATCACGTCGGTAATTACCGACAAGTGTGGCCATTGTGATAAAGAGAACTCCTGAAACCATTTTTTAACTGGCCTCGTTTCAATACAAAATATTTATTGCATAATTATTCACATTTATCGACGCTGTTTGATATCCTAATTAAGGTTACTAGTGAAGAAAAATGTTTGTTTTTATAATTTTACCATATTCTCATGTTAATTTACTCATGTACCAATTAAGTGATTTTTTTATTGACGTTTAAAACAGTTTTTCTTTAATTTATGGCTTTTCTCATCATAGCATAGGTGTGAACTAAAGATATATTAAAGTATCTTGATCTACATAGGATATTTGATTTTTAATTGTGAAGAACTTTTTAAACATATTTTTCCAATATTCATTAAGGATTCTATTTTTTTATATTTTGTAGTAACATTTATATGTCAGCAAGATGCTGAACATTTTTGAAAGTGCCGCGTAAAATCATGGGTCCCGTAAATAACGGAGACACATGAAGCGGCCTCCGTGGTGTAGTGGTCAAGATGCTTGACTCACACTCGGAAGGTTCTTGGTTCGATTCCCGGTGAGAACACAAAAAATAAATGTGATTTTTCTCAAGCCTGAGTGTTCTGTGATGTAATTCACCTCCATAATTGGGACTCCTGGCCTGTTGTGGTGCAAAAAAACAGAAAGTACTAAGTACCAAGAATTTTATTACATATAACGATGAGCTTTTCAACATCAACCGCTGTACCCGTCAATAGGCTAAGATGGGCTGGAGATATGCAGAGAATTTCATCAGCGCGGGTACATCCCATAAAATAATTCATCCCATTACTGGAAGTCTCTCACTGGAGGGTTGCAGGTGGCAGAAGGAGTCGGAGGCGAAGGCGGAGGCGGAAGTTGATTGAAGAAGAAGTATGAAAGGTAGATAGGCGCCTTACTCTCCGCTCAGCCTCCTGTTCTGCAGTAGGAAAAGTGATACAACCCCATTCACGCAACTAGAGTTCCAAATTTGGCGATAGGGCTTTTGCAATAGCTGGACCTTTGGCGTGGATTACTTTACATCCAGAAGTTTGAAATTGTACAACAGAATCGCTTTTCAGGAAAAAATTAAAAACTTGTTTATTTTTTAAATCGTTTCCGGTCTTGAAAAGTGCTCTTTTTAGATGTAATTTTAAGAGGTACAAACATAATGTGTGTATTACATGATTTGTATTTTTTTTGTAGGTACATAGTTATTTAGAGTTAACCTGTAGATAGATCTTATTTTTTGTTTTTTATTTAGCCTAATGGTTGATATGAAATATTAATTTAAAAGGGGTTTTCACACTAGAATATTTAATTCTTGGACTGGTACCTTAAGCGTAAAATTGATCACCTTACCTTCATGTCACAAAAATGATCAAGATATGCTGCGATTGGTGTACCAATGCAGTGCCTTATGAACCATTAGGTGCGGAAAGATAATGATGATGATAATGTACAGCGTCCTTAAGGAGATTACTCACGAAAACGGCGCTGTAAAAGTCGTCAAAAATTAATAGTGAGCTATCCAATAACAGGCCCAAAGCCCTATAAATGCTAACATTACTATATACCATTTTCGGAAATGTTCTTCATCTCTGTTGCAATGTCTTAACACCATAATACGTATATTAAAAAAATATATATTTGGCCAAATATGTTTTTATTTTTTTTTACAGTTTCAAAATAATTCTATAACCATATATTTAATTTTTCAAGTATTTTTATAACTAGTAAAATTATTTTTAAGTCATTTCTCTTTTTTTTTTTGATTCCTTAATTTTTAAATAGCTGTTTAGTAATAATTTGTTTTAATTTTACTTATTTCACGTACATGTATATATTTTATTGTATGCAAAAAATATGTAAAAAGGCACTAAGTGCCGTTTATTTTAATAAAATAAAATAAATAAGATGTTAGTATTATAATTTTTTGTAAAAGGCAAATGTGCCGTTTATGTTGATAAAATAAAATAAATGCTCTTTCTTAGATTTTCTTCACCGAAATAAAAATCTCATCCTTTCTTCTTGCACGCGTGCTTCTTGTGCATTGACATAACTACTGTCATATGTCAAATTATTATAATCAAAATATAAAATGAAAGGAAATATGTCAGTTTTTGATAACGTGATTCATCTTGAATACTTACTTAAACCACTAAAACGAAATGAATTTAACCTTCAACGGAAGTAAATGAAACCATTTTGAAATAAGATAATCCGATTCTCATCTCATTATAGGTGGCTTACGTGACAAGACACCTTGGTCTCATGTACTTGGATACTATATTATTATTTTAGTTGTGTCTTGTTTCATTTTCCTTCATAAGTGAGAAGAGGACGGGTAGCGGGTAGAGTGGTGTCACCCAGTGCGTATGTTGCAGAGATAAAAATGTATGCTATTTTTTTTAATTATTAGCATGCATCAAAAAATAACATAGCATGTGAAATGATATTTTTAATTACATTCTCAACTATATGTTTTAAGGACTTGTAAAGTTTCATTCGCCAGATACTCAGCCACCTTTTTTTTATAGTTCTATCTAACACTCACCTTTGGCAGACGCCGTGACGCAGTTGTTTATTTATTTTTAACATTTAATATACATATACAGTTTATGTACATATAAAGGAGGGCATATTGCCTTAAAGCAATTTCTTCCTACCTACCAAAACCCATTTAGTTTGAGAAAATTACAAGTACATGGACATATTAAATCTTTAACAAAAATTGAAAACGCAGATTAAGAAAATAAAAATACATAAAAAATTAACACGTTACTATGAAGAGAGGAGAGGGGATGGGAAGGAAAGAAGAAGGTTAAAGATACAACTTAAATATTTAGATAGTGACATTTCAATCTTGACTTAAATGTAAATAAAGAAGGGGCGTCTCTATCATTAGTAGGTAGATTATTCCACAATCGAGCAGCTACTACTGTGAAAGAGAAGGCAAGAAAATTAGAGCGATGAAAGGGTATTAAAAGGGTTCTCTCGTCACTAGAACTAAGAGTAGTCTGTGTTGTGATCTATCATTGTCTTCTCAGAACTCTTCCAACCTCTGGGTTGGAAGAGTTCTCTCGGATAAACAGGTGAAGTGGGATTATTTAAAATATTGTGAAGAAGTGATAAAATGTAAATGTTTCTTCTATGCCTGATATTGAGCTAGTGTAGTTGCGTGCGATATTCGATGAAAGATATAACGTTCTGCAATCGTTCTAACTTATCAAGTAATTCAGAGTTAGCATCTGGATAACATACATCCGCATAGTCAAGAAGTGGAAAAAGTAAGCTCTAGACTAATGTTTGCTTAACAAAAGTTTGCTTAAAAAAACTTGGCAAGAAATTCTATAATCTTTTAAGTAAGTGCAAGCTGCTATAAAGTTTACGACTAATTTTGTTAACCTGATAACTAACCTAAAACTTTAGTCGCGGTTCGATTCCTACAAGTTGCAAATAGGAAATCTTTCAATTAGTATGGTTGTTGTAGTGTATATTTTATAACTTCCTTCCAAATCCTCCCTTTCCCACTAGCTGAAAAGCCTCTAAAATAGAGGCTTAGCGGGCCCTTTAAAAAAATGATACAATTCTGTTTTCTGCTAATAATTACTTGACATACTGTTGTATTATTAATGATACCATCATGGAGCCCTCCTCGTGTCCTGGTTGAATGATGCATACTCGATGGCCTCTTTCAGGTTAGAATATTAAAACATGGAATTAGGAGAGCTTTAGTTCGCCTCGGGTTGTAGTAGTAAGGCTTTAGCCTTTAAAACAAATGCCAAAAAACACAAAAAATGCGAAAAGTGTGAATATGTTTTAAATGAAATGTAAAAAGTATATAAGTGAAAAATACAAGGTTTTATATTTTATAAATAGTGAATATACTGAAGCGAATATAAGTGAACATATAAAATAACAGTTGAAATATGAAGAATATAAGTGTACAATACTAATAAATGATATAAGAATAAGTATAGATGTAAATACAGTAAAGTTAGACTAGACTAGAAAAAAAAGTCAAGAATTTTTTTTTTACAAATAACAACAGGGATGGAAAATTCCTTAAAGAAGGGAATATGGTAGTCTAGGCATTTACAGGGCTTATGACCTGTCATTGGCTGGTTTAAATGGCCATTTTACACACTGTGTAACATTCACCATTCTGCTCATATTTGAACATCTAAATTCTTTCATCTGTTTGTGAAGTTTGCGGAAGAGTTGAGGAAATGTGGATTTTTAAACATAGGCAAAATGGTGAATGTTACACAATGTGTTAAATGGCCACTTAAACCAGCCCACTTAAATAAGCCCTGTAAATACCTAGACTTCCATATCCCTTCTTTGAGGTATTTTCCATCCCTGTTGTAATTTGTTAATCTTAATGAGGGAGTAAAATCCCGTCTTTTGTCTACAAACATCTGGACAAACTTAAATA